>NW_011967170.1:483499-504377 GCF_000949405.1 Vollenhovia emeryi
CTACTACTACTATTAAGGAAACACATTATAAAAATTGGCAATTATATTGAAATATAATTGTAATATATCACATCTATAAAATCAGACAATCAAAAGATTATCCTTTAGTATTTTCTCTTTACTTGCGACATCTTCGTCCGGGACAAAATCGATAACTTGATCCAAAATTTCCGAGAGGTCCGGATCCGACGATTGATTGTTCCAGTTGGTTGGATCGTTGCTTTGACGGTATTCTCCACCGCCCGGAAACTCGGACTCGATTGGTCCCATTTGGGGCCTTTGTTGCTGCAAAAAAATACATTTAAAAATATTAAGACGGTAGCAAGAATATATACAGCGGAAATTTAATTATTTATGCCCCAGTTTGGGAAGCTAAAGAAGCTAGGTAAGTCACGTGACCTATTACGCCACATACTGATTGGCTCCAACCAATAAAGACTCGGGCAAACAATCTAGCAGGCCAAAAAGGCATCGTGTGCCGCTGGCTTTAATTTTGAAAAATTATGCAAGTATACTAGCGCATAGAACTCTTCGGAAAACACAAGAATACCCCATATAGCACCGAAGCTTTCAGAAACATTCAATGATAAATGTCTGCTACATAGCCATAGCCATAGACATAGTATATCTAGACTGCTGGTTCTCTCAAATTTCAGGAGCCTCTTTTCGCGTGTGCGAGAGAGAACGCACAGACACGAAACAGAGTGCATCCTTTTCTACGAGAGCTCTACCCCCACTCCTGAAATTTGAGAGAACCAGCAGTCTAGATATACTATGGGTGCTTCCGAAGAAGCACTCGGAACAGCTCAGAGTTAGATTTAGGTATAGTTTACGTCACGTATACTATACCAAAATCTAATCCCCGAGCTGCCCCGAGCGCTTCTTCGGAAGCACCCTGTGTCTATGGCCATGGCCATAGCGGTGGTGGGGATAAGTATACATCAAAATCTTTCCGTTGTCAGATACGCACGTGCTTTGTAACACGCGTCCTATCGAGGAAGCATTCGACGATTTTCAATATTACACTCCAATCTTAGAATTTGCGAAATCCACATGTTCAAGCACATGTAATCACTTGATAAGGACCACAATTCGTATGGTCGAAACGTAGTGGATATATTTCCCAAATAAAGTTTATGCCAGCTGGGTCGACTGAACCACTCGAGATATCGTTAATTATTTACTGGCGACATCGATCTCTACTTCCGTCATAATTTTATTATGTTTATTAAATTAAATAGAGTCGCACTTACTTGACTTAGCATATGACTGAGGTAGGCATTGGTTGATTGACGAGGTAGTTGTCTCGACTGGCTTTGAAGAGGACGCGCCGACGGCGTGGTCGTCGTGCTCGCGTTATTACCAACTTGCATACTGCCACCGGTCCAAGGCTGCTGCTGCTGTTGTTGTTGCTGCTGCTGCTGCTGTTGTTGCGGTTGCGGAGGTGGTTGCTGCTGCTGCTGCTGCTGCTGTTGCTGCTGTTGTTTTAAGCGAGGCAGCTTATCCTAATTAAAAGATCGATTATTATTATTATAATTATAATTACAAACATTCAAATAATATTTCTTACTTTAGAACTATAAGGAGAGAACCGCGTTTTTAATTTTGAATTCATTTCTGATTTCACGAAATTCCACATAATTTCAAGTCTCGCAGATTTTCTGTTCTGTCTTGATTCCACGAAATTTCCACCTTAACTGATGGCAATGACTCCACTTAAACTGATGGCAACGATATGGCCGAAGGGAAGGAGAATGCCCGACTTGTAACAACTGGTGGCAGATACACCCACCAAACAGGTTAAAATTCCGTCCACTCTATTATGACAGCCACGACCTTTTCCAAGCGAACCTATAATAAGTCTAGCTTACACAGAATTTAATACGCGTATCAAATAGTAAATAACTAATAAATAATTTAGTCATTGGCTGATCGGCTGAGGTACACTATTTGATATGCGTATCAAATAATCAGTGTGTAAATTAGACTACAGTCTAACAATTTCTATTGTTAAGAGTAAGTTCTGGAGCTACAGATCGGGTCATACGTGAAAATTGATCTTGCGCGCGTTATCACGTAGAGCACGACAAAGCGTAGAAAATTAATGGAAAGAAATTTATTCAGATCGCTACCTGTGGGATAGACGATATCACGGAAGCAGGGATCGGTGGGATATTCGTTGGCTGCGGTGGCTGTTTCGCCAGTAAGGATGCCAACATTTTGTTCTTCTCCCATAGCTTGCTCGTTGAATTACTCGAGGAGCTAGCTCCCGAAGAAGACACCTGATGCGAGCCATCCACAGGCCGTTTCACGGCTATGTTTAAGTCGCCATCCTCTCCCGGCCTCTTCTGGCCTACCTGCATCGTATTCCCGAGAGCCATGTGATCGCCTGATTGCGACGGAGACGGCGTCGTGTTGAATCCAAGACTCCGCAAAAGAGGATCATCTTCTCGACTCTATTGCAGAAAACGCGAACGTTTCGTTGTTCAGTTCTCGCCACGTGCTCCGCTACAATCCATCCTCTCTCTTTCCCTATCTGCTTATTTTTTTCAATTTCCGCTCTTATAAACGATGATTCATGACGATTCATTCACAAAAATCTCATATTTACCACTACATTGTACCGTAAAGCTTTGACTCTTGCACAGCAAAATTCCTTTTTTATTTTTTAATTGGTTACGAACGCGGTAATATTCTATATTTTCACGTAACTTTCACGGGAAAAAGTTATCAAAAAGTTGTCATAGTTACAGAATGTGATGCTGAACATCAAAATCCGAGATAAAATTTAAACTGTATCCAAAAATCAATAGATAACATAAGGAATTGAAAAAAGTATGTTTATTTATCAATAAAAAGTATATGTCGAATATACATCTTCGTTCGTGTGATGAACTATATGCCCATAAGATGGGCATAGTCCCCTTACTTTTTTTTAATAGAGAGTTACTCCTTATCTTATCGTGCATCTGAGGTGGAAATTCCATCTCATTTCTTATGCCTTTTACGTTCTGTGCTACATATCTTTACTTCTAGGTAGTGACAACATAAAATGTACCTGTGGGTCCGGCAACTTTATTTCGTCGTCGCTTTTCATCAGCTGTTGCAGAAGTTCGTTTCTTTTCTTCCCGGCACGTGTTTCTTCGTCATCGTCGTCATTTTTCTCGTTTAATAACTTAAAATGCAACAAAGAGGAGTAGTTGTGAGAATTAAAAATTCGGTAAATATACAATTCGTACAGAAAAACGTATGCAACGGTATCTTTATTGTAAGGGTAATAAATTTGATAAAAATTTCTAATTTCTCTCAATCGAATAATAACATGAATGGAAAACAAAGGACACTTAATAGCTTTAATCTATCAAATACATAGTCCATTTAAGGAGGATGCAATTATAAAAAAAACTCTTGCTGTACAACGGTCTAATTGATCAATTTTAGTAACTCTTTTTTTAATGTGTTGAAAGGTCGTCTCTTTGGCTGGTACAAAAATAATAAAAAATATTGAAAAAAAATTTTTATAACTAAAAACTGAATAAATCTTTGGCGAAACAAATCATTTTTAACTTTAACATGGCACCATTTTCACAAAAATTCTTCTTTTTATTCTAGTTCAGCTGTGCGTAAACATCTACAAATTAAGAATCTGATCGATTTTTGTGTTTCTAAACACAAACAAATTTATTTGATAAAAAGTAAACTTGGCCATTTATGCAAATAATACAATAGAAATATGTCTTGTAGTCGGACTGCCTAATATTTTCGTGTGTGCGTATATATTTTATTTCAACTCGGCAAACTACCAAAAATGTCGATCTTGAAACAAGTCTCAAGTTGAAATAGTACACATAATTGAATTGGCAATCAATTTATCAACAACGATACCGAATAAGCATCTCTTAAAAATAAACTGCAAAGAGTTTATTACAAATATCACCAGAAAATCTCAGCCAAAAAACCTTTCTGTTAGCGTTCTTTCGTTAGCGTCCATGGCATAACGACCCTGCTTCCTCCACGCATCCACGAATTCACGCACGACGCAGCGCTACGCGAGGCCCGCGAATTACAATGCGAACAATTCCTTATTTTCAAATGAATCAATACAAAGGCCAATAATGTTACGAGCGAATAAAAGATGAAAGTCAAATAGTTAATAATTTAAAACATTGTTGATTCATTTGTTTTTACATCCAACGAGCTGATCATACTAAATTAATTCATTATTTTACTTAAAAAAAACTGGTGATTTTCACCTTTCTCTCGGTGCAGCCTCTTTTTTAAAATGCTAACATTTCCGGTGGTCAATGAAAAACGGTGGACTTACCTGCAATAACATGTTGTTGGTTCCGAGCGACGACTTGGAGTACTCCATGCTTGGCTTTGGCATGTTGCTCGGGCTCGTACGCACTTTATGCTCCGAATGACAGTCGTCTTCGTCCTGCGCGTTCAACAGGATCTTCAATATCCGATTTTTGCCCTGACTATCCGAATCGTTATTCGCATTGTCCTGACTATCCTCACTAGCGCTCGGGCCCTTCGTCAATAAGTTTCTGAGCCTACCGGACTCGGTGGACACTACACTGCTGTTCTGAGTCTCGACGGCGGTGACGGCAGTATTGCTGGTCCTCGTAGTCGTACTGTCCATGGCACCACCGCCACCGCTGTTGCTAGTAGGACATCCGCTCTTGTTGCTCTCCTCCGTTCGTTTCACCGTGGACGTGGCGGTGTTATTGCCGACGGCACCGACACCGCTGCTGATGCCGCTTCCGCCGGCGCCGCCGCCGCTGCCGTTGGCGTTGACACTGCTGGCAGCGTTACTCAACGTGGCCGTCTGCGTGGTCTCCTGCAGAGGGCTGAAGGGGAACGAATTACTGAAGGTGGGAGCGACGCAGACCGTACTTGGGCTAAGACTGCCCATAGGCATTAACGTCGAGTTAGAGAAGGTTCCCTGCGGGCTCGGTGATGTCGGGGATGGCTGGGAAGGTGGTCGCGAATTCGGTGGCCCGCTCGCTCTCGACTCCGGCCTATCCGTCCACCCGGCGCTACCGTCCAAGTCCCATGTGGAACTGGGGAAGAGCTCGAATTCCAGGTCCATGTTCCCCGAAAAGTGGTTGAACGGATTGCCGGCTGACGTGCTCAGCGACGTCAGGGGGTTGCACGAGTCACTGCCACCGCCACCGCCGCCACCACCGCCGCCGCTGCCAGCACCCCCCGTGCTAAAGGCGATCGAGTTCGACGAAGTGGCGGCCGTCGTCGCCATACCGCGAGCACTGATACCACTCACTTGACCGTTCAGATGCGCGACGGACATCAGCGGGCCACCCACGTTATTGTTATTGTTACCGTTATTATTATTACTATTATTTGCACAACGGTTGCTTGAGTGTCCTGAGCACACTTTGTTGTTGGAAAGCTGACCACCCTCGATCATTAAGTCATTGTCCCTATCATGAACAAGAAAAATTAAGTAACATATAAATTTGTCAGTTAGCTGCATCTCCTTAGCTTAATAGCGAATTTCGCAGCTTGCACTAGTGCGCACCGAGTGCGCACTAAGGTTTGTTTACAGTCAATTTTTATATTTAAGAATCGTCTTACATACTTCTTGAAATACTCCTTAGCCAGTAAACTGATCTGTATAGCTTTCGCACGGATCATTTTTTTGGCTAAATACTTTTTGGACATGTACTTAAGATGACCATAAATATAAAAGTAGATTCTGAACGAGCCTTGGTGTGCACTCAGTGCGCACCAGTGCAAGCTGCCGAATTCGTTATTAGACTAACAAAATCGCACAGTATTTCACATCAGCTTCATCACCTCTCTTCACTGGTATCAAAACTGATTTATTTATTCTACAGCTTTATGGAGCAGAAATCGTGTCGAGATCTTTAGTTTACGAAATTTCCTCCTTGCGGAATGCTTATACTACAATTGCTCTAAAATATATTTCATTCGTTTACAAAACAATCGATCCCATATCTGCAATATTCCTATCAAAATTTGTATTGTCTAAAAACTAAATACTTTAAACAATCGGAACAACAAAGAACAAAAATATTATTTTCAGGTGTGATGAATCATACTAACAATTTCTCTTTCTCTATCTCTCTCTCTCTCTACATATTTCAATGCACCTTTTTCCAAGGTGGTTTACCAGTTGACTCGGTCAACGATAGGAAAGAGGGAAACTCGATCCTTTACAATCTCACTAACATCAGACGAAACTGCATTTGTGTTTTTGACTACACAAAGTCTCTTCCTACCACACTTAATCAGTTTACATGAAAAAATCGTTTGCGATCAAGAGAGAAAGTAATTAAGCTGTTGTGAAATATCTTAACAAAATATATGTTTAACTTAGATTATTTACCAACGAGCAGATACGCCGTTGTCTTTATTATACATACATTTCAAAACGTAATTCGGATATAAGCAAATTTTAAGCAAGAAATATTCTGAAAGTTAGATATATTCAATATGATATATCTTTTACCGGTAATTCTTCATTACGTTTCAGTTATGTTACTACTTTATTAGTGCATCAATACGAGTATGTGCGATTTTTCTTGTTCCATCAAGATTACTTTCCGTTAAATGTTTAAATGCGTATTATATATATTTATCATATAATATACTTATCAGGAAATATGCAAAGTATGTACGTATAATTAATAATTTAGAGCAAAATATAAAATTTAATTTGAACAATACTTTATAAATTACCTGAACTCTATATGCATTTTAAATTAGAATGTTCTAAATTTTTACAGAAAGCTGCTATTTTTCTTCGTGTCGCGCACGGCCCTTCAGTGAAATATTCAAGAGAGAAGTTAACGGAAAGATCTCGAGTAACATCGTGATGAATTTCTTCAAGCATGAGTACAGTAAGAAGCAAATGTTGTGCGCTTAAAGCCTCACTATGTCCATACAAACTTCGTTAAATGTCGCCAAAAATAAATTACATAAATAAATCATGTGTAATATTACATTGTTAGACATGAGCAAAGTTAATATGTAGCGGGCGTCGTTGCTGGGTTGACATTAAAAGCAAAACCTGAAATTTACATACAACTAGGTTACAGTGAAAGACAATAGTTCAAGAGTGGCCAGATCTCCAACACCAATAAGAAACCGTATATTAATTTACATGCAAATGTGGTGCCCTTTGCAAACTCATTGCAAACCAAGTATGTATCATAATACTATGAAACATAAAATAACTCCTCGGCTTAATGGTTTGAAATTAATAAATGGGTGCAAATGAACGGAAGAGCATGTGAGCTGTATGTGAGCACTACAACCTCTATCTTTCCTAAAGTCTAACGTTAAGATTATTCCTAAAATATTAGAAATTGAGATAACCAGCTGAAATATATTTATTTTATATTTAACTATTATACTAAAGGTACTTAAACAATCTCATTATGGGAATATAATTTCTTTACAAGATAAATATTAAAAGAAAAGTTCTAGATCAAATGTAAAAATCAGAATTTAGCTACAATTAAAATAAATTGTATAATTATAATTATGACTAAACAATTACAATTCTTTCTGCAAATGACTTTTTATCACCTCGTCAATTTCATACATCAAATCATTGTACACCAAATTTATGTCATTATTGTGCTAGAATAAACACTAATAGGATAAGATACATTAAGTACTTACAGACATTTATTATGTTAACAAAAAGTTATCGAAGCGATAGCAAACTAGTTGACATAAAACACAAAAATCCAACACAGCACAAGTGTAAGTGATTTGAAAATTGTGAATGAATTGAAATTGCATCTCGAACTGAAATACTACAATCACTCTTAGATAAGTTATCTTCGATAAGAAAATACCGCGAATTATTTTCTTCACCTGAACATCATATTTCATTAAGATATCAAATATCATTTTCATGAAATACAATACGCCATAATGAGATTATCTCCACTTCTACGTTCTCTTCATGCATAATCGCTTATCATCTAGAGTCTATTATTTAGAATTTACAGTGACCAGTTAAAGGATAATAATGACCGTGAATTACATGATATGATTATTGTATAAACTGAGGGCGAACTTACTCCCCAATGATGGAATTAGTTGCCATTATGAAGTCGTTCTCGTGCGTATTCATCATGTTTGCTTTGAAAACCCTTGACTTCGTTTGAATCTTAAGGAACTTATCAGGACTAATGCGTAGCCGGTACACATCACTCGTACTTTCTCCGGCTTGGATCGTGTCGTTCAAATGCTTCATGAGCGTACTGAGATCATGAGGGTGGCACAGATCCTTAAATATTGTGCCTACCAAAAAATCCTGCAAAAAAAAAGACACGTATCTGTGAACACCTCTCTTAATCAATTTGGAGGTACGGAAAGAAAAGAAGGCACATACAAGAAGCTTAAATATTGATGGTAAAATTATTATAAATCTTTCGCTAGAAATACGACACGTTTCTCAATTTTGAAAGTTTATATGTATCAAATATTAAATAACTCGATGTCAATAATTCAGAAGTACCTTCTTTTCTCAACGATAATATGTATATAATGTTATATATAACAGAAACCAATATTATTTTCCGAATGTGCAACAATGCGAAAGGCAACCTTTTCATGACCAGTGAGGCGCTGTAAGTCCCATTTACATTTTCTTGTCTCTTGAATCTTGTTAGTGTCCCACTTATAGTACGTGCTGGCGGACGCACGTGTAACTGTTTAAAACGTTCGTTGGCCAAATTGCCGTGTTTAAAAGTTAGACTCGAAAGACTCGAAAGACTTAGCGTGCATTCTATTATTGAAAAAAAAAACATTACATGTACAAAAACATACCAATAAAAAACAAATTGATCATGAAAGGGTAACTACGCAAAAAGACAACAATGCCGTTGTGAAGTCATTTTGAAAAGGTATCGTGAAATTATCATCATCAATCATATCTTTAATCTTTCGGAGGCTGAAATAAATAATAACAGCAGGCAGACGGCCGTGATTAATTCATTATTTCAGCGAAAGAGAGAAAGAATATGCTTTTTTACTTGCAGTATAAAATATAATAAATACAAATAGAGATCACAATGCAATCTTACGTTTCTTCTTTTAAAAAAAAAGATTCCTTCCCCCCCCCCCCCGCGTACTACAATCAAATTGTAAAAAGATTCGCATCTTATTCGAATCCTTCGAAGCAGTTGTTCGTCCCGCTCTGGCCATTTCACACAATAGTCCAATTATTATCGAATTTGCGTATCGGGATGAGCGAACAATACGGTAATCGAAGTACGCGACATGGCTCTACCCTTACCTTCTTTAGGTACTCGGTGTAAGGGGGAGTTAACCAACTGATGTCGACCGCAATAATCTTCCAGGTGGTATCTAATTTGACGGTGAATTGCTCAATGAAAGTATTGATGGGCTTCTCGTTCGGCGATATCCTACGCACTATGCACAACAGACCAGGGTCTGATGATTCGGAGGATGCATCACCGCTTTCTACGTGTTCGGACAGAAGAAGAGAACAGATTTGCATAGACTCATACTTCGAGACTCGCTGTTGCTTCTCTTCCACAGTCTCGTCCTTATCGTCGGGCGGCTTCACCAAGAAGCGGCAATTGAAGACGCGATTCTTGGACTGAGGCTGAGGATCGCTGGTCCAGCCTGGAACGTGCCAACTCAGGTGTCTTTTCAAATGCGAAACAATTAGTCACATTCCGATGGATTAGCGTGGTTTAAAAGTCAACCTACTGTTAATTTGTCTATTCAAGCAACATGTTTTTCACTAGATCAAATAGTTTCGAATTTTTCTGTTTATAAAAATATGTAATTACTAAAGAATTCTAATATTTGTTCGTTCGCAAACAGATCACGTATCATTCAAAATTTATGCGAAGTAAAGACGCTAAAACTTTAATAATGGAGGAAAGTCCCCTGTTATGAGATGGGCCCCTAATACGAGATAGCGGAGTTTCTGCTAAACTAATAGGCGCCTTGTTGGTTCCACCGTTTATTACCCTCGGGGTGAAATCTGTTTAGTGGAAAATTGATTGTTAGATCGTGCGATTGTAGCGAAAAAAAACAGATTTGTGATTGAACTTGGACGTTGAACACCTGCTATCTCATATTAGAATTATTGTATATCTCTCATAACAGAGGACTCTCCTCTATCTCAAATTCTTCCCAGGGAAAAATTGAGGTGGGAATTCGTTCAAAAAAATAAAGATAAATTCGAGATCCAGAGCACACGCCGCAATAATACTTCTCGCAATTATTGTAATTGAAAATATGGATGTGAAAAATACAGGAAGCACGATGAAAGGATAACGCCCTAATCTATCAGAGATGTCACCCCTCGAGTTTGTAAAGGCCACCCCCCCCCCCCCCGAGGCGAGCGCGAACAAGAAATTGAAAAATGAATCGCAAACCCCAAGGAAGAGGGTCATTCATGAATCGAGCGGGTAAATTACTTGTAACCTGCTCGATTGCGCCTATCTACGATCTACCCCGCGAGTATCGTCACCCCCGTGTGTCGCGCGTGTGGGTGCGCGCGACAGGATTGAGATACGTACCTACAGAGGGTAACACACTGGACATGAAGGTGTTGTGATCTCCATGATGAATAATGTTGTAAATATCCTTTCCAAGTACATCGTCCTTCGTGTACTTCGTGTACTGCGTTATATTTTCCGAAACGTGCGTCACGCAGCCCTCCGTATTTACAATGAACATAAAGCCGTCTACCGCCTGCAAACAGGAGAGACGCAACGTTGTAACAATCTCGTAAGGACGAGTTGCCAAAAGGCGCACTGAAAAAAATTTCTGGTTGAATATGGACGAACCAGATAATTCCTGTAGGATTTACCAGAATTCCTGTAATCCTACAGAAATTCTGGTAAATCCTACAGGAATTCTGGTAAATCCTACAGGAATTCTGGTAAATCCTACAGGAATTCTGGTAAATCCTACAGGAATTATCTGGTTCGTCCATATTCAACCAGAAATTTTTTTCAGTGCGTGAATTCTCGTTGGCTTTCGCGCCCGCGACTTGACGACGATCAATCACGGGTGTAATTCCCGCCTGTTAATTCGAATGGGTAATACGAACCTGAAGTAAGATGGGGCCAATTTGATCGATGGACAGTATATTAGGATTCGACGAAGACACTTCTCCCTGTTGCACAGCATGACTATTGGAATGGCCCTCTGGTTGACCAGTAAAGTGCCGAATCTGCGGGGGCAGAAAACGGAAAGCAATTCAATATAACTATTATGCTTATAATCGGCGCGAGACACTTTCGCGTCTCGTTATATTCCTCTTGCATCTTCTTGTATAAATGTGTTCTGTTCGCTACATTATTCAAGTAATTGACGAAAGGAGAGGTTGCTTATTGTCACCGGTAATGATTAAAAATTGAGACTGGAAACCCATAGTCAACCCAACTGGCTAGTTATTCAATTAGTTTATAACACAACGTTTCGATTCTTGGATCCTTTTCGAGTGATGCTGCAAATCAACAACAACGCAGTTGTGAAATAATGTCGGTTAATATGTAAAAAGGATTTAGTGGCGATCGTGGCGCAGAGGATTCCGAAGATTGGTTGGTTCAAAACCAAACAAAACATTGTTGGTTTTTCGTTCGATCGCCACATAGAATTGTGTCGAAAAATACAGCGAACAGAATTTAATATAACATTATGTAATTATAAATTTGACATAATATAATAAATAATTAAAAATAGTAATAATTATTCTATCTAATAATTAAATATTTAATAGTACGTAATTAGAAAAATGAAGGTGTAATATTAATTCTATTATTAATTATTGAATTAAGCGAAGTTATTTGACAATTAAATTAATAAAGTTACAACGTGTACATCGCAATGTAAATGTACAAGATCAGGAGCCGCACAGGAGTCCGTTCCTCCGAAATCAATTCGCAACATCTTCGCGGGACACTGCGTGTATAAAAATTGTACAACGCGAGATAAATGCGATACGTTATCGCTTGATAATAGCGTTGAAATAATACGGGAAAGTATGTAACGCGAAGTAACGTCCGTGAATTCTTTGGATTCTGTATGAATCTTTCGAGACGCACAGATGCCGCGAAAACGTCAGTGGCAATTATTATTGTAATAAACACGTCGGTGGTCTCGATATCGCTGAAATTCCACTCGCATCGATTTGTAAAGCGAAAAAGAGATCGCGAATGAAGAGTGCTCAGAAATTCCCTCACGGATTGCGGTGTAATTAATAGAAAACAGTCGCGTATATCCTCATTTTTGTAATTTTGTATTACCGATCGAGCTACGCGGGGAGCCCTCGTGCATCTCACACGCGTGTCACCGAACGGAGCCGACACGTGCCTCTCGTGTCAGAACATGGTCTTTAATCTGATCCACAATGTATTTTTTACAATTAGAAACACTGTTTTGTACAAGCGAATCAGTACACGGAAAGAAAAATGTAGCTTAAAAACTGCAGCTAAATTGCAGTTGTAAAATATGGACAACTAATATTTCATTGTGATAGCCACATATCTTGCCACTGTGCCTATTTGTATTAGGTGCGACAGCAAACCGTTTGCTGTGGTTTAGAAATTTCTGGTTATGGCAGCAAAATATTTTTAGCAAACCACGATTAGCTACGGCGGCGAAAATTTCTTCTCAGTGTCCGCCTTAAAATATTGGCCGACAATGCACGATTGTACAATGTATATTGTACAATAAAATCAACACGAATGCACACATTTTTTAAATGTGGGTCAGTTTCACAAACGTCCGTCAACTGCTAACCGAAGATTAATTGATTCTCTGTCTCTTCTTAGAGAAAAAGATAGGAAGTTGGCTCTGAACTCTGGTTAACAATTAACCGACGTTCGTGAAATTGGCTACAAAATAGAATGTTTCCAGATGAAGAGAGCACACGTTGTAGATCATTGGAGACAAAACGGAACATTGCGAGAGTCATTCGAAAGCGAGACGGCCGACTGGCGAATTGTTGTCACGCGTCGCTCGCAAAGGATGCATTTTTTTCGTCGCGAGAGATATCGGCGAAACAGGAGATGGTATATCGCGTCAGATACGAATAATCCATTCGGTCGGGTAGGAATTTATTGTCACGCACATTCGTCTTTGCGCGTGACATTTTACGACGAATGCGAATTCGCCGCGCGTCGGATACTTAGCGGTTTCGCGACAAAATGATGATGCGCGCGAGCAGAGAAACGCGCGGATTGGTGGGAGAACACGCGACACATCGATGGAGAAACGACAAAGGAAACGGCGAGTTAGCACGGCGCACAGCGCGACGCGATAGCGATTGGCGATTAGAAGCGGCAAAAAAAGAATGCGATTGTCAGTGAATGAAGTGGCCACTGGCAAATGGAAATGCACGACTCGAACGACAATGAAACTTGTACGCTCGCAGCTTTGAAACCGATCAGTGTCGATACTCTATAGGGGATGAAAAATGCAACCCTGCTCCACCAACGATCCTTGATGGTTTGCTAAAAACAAAATTTATTGCTCTATTTAAATTGTGATTTTAACTTTATATTTGATTTGCTAAAAAAAATTTTTTATTGCTCTATTTAAATTGTGATTTTAACTTTATAATTGATTTGATTACGTAACTTAATTCTAAGTTTATAACTCATTTAATTATTTAACTTCTGATGTTCAGGCGTCTTTATGGCAGATTGAATTTGCCTCGTCAAAAGTAGGGATCGATAGGCTCAAGGAGGCGGTTGTTTTTCTTTTGTTTTAGAGAATAGACTAGTATGGTAATACGGCGATATGTCGATGGACGCGCAAGAGCGCTGCGAAATAAATCTATAAGCACGAGTCAGGTATTCATCTCATTATATGCAGTCGACTGATATCCAAGGAGAGAGTGGGTTCCTTAATCCTTTGGCGTCCACGAGTCACAAGAATCCGCAAACCATCTGACTTCTTGCATTTTGCTGCACGAATAAGGAACAGATGTGAAACAGACAACTTAAGACTTTGCTTGCCACGCATCATGTGAAAAACGTGTGCGGCAGCGAGTACGAGAGTTTAACAGATCAAAATTTATTGCTAAAATTTAAGCAAAATAATAAAAATTTTTATGGAAAAACTATTGTGCAATATATTTATTGCACGACTCGACTTTACGGCCTAGAGCCAACTTTACAAAATTACTAACTTCTGCACACCTCCCGTTACTATCTTCTACCCTACTTCCTTTTGTACTTCTTAATCTAACACGTCCTTTATTCGTTACCTCACTCCTTCTCCCTCTCTCTCTTTACACATGTCTTTATTTGTTCCATCGGCCCTTCTGTTTCCTCACATATTTGACCACCTTCTTCCTTCCCTTGTCAATCAGTATCTATCTACTTCTTTCCTCCTCATTTCCGCATCTCCATTAAAATGATTATACAGGATTACGTATAAAATATTGTACAACCTCTAATAGCAATTTTACTTTTTGTAATAGAAACAATGTACGTAGCTTTTTAAATTATTTTTTAATTATTCTTATTATTTTATTTATGTATAAACAGAGAAAAATATATACATATACGAGATACGAGAGAACAAAACAAATACACACGAAGTGTTAAAATCCCATTTTAACACTTGGACAGTAAAATATCTCAAAAACTAAGCCCAGCAAACGAAAATGTTTCAGACAAAAGCTGTATGGTTTCGAACCATATGGTTCGATTGGATATGGTTCGAAACCATACAACTTTTGTCTGAAACATTTTCGTTTGCTGGGCTTAGTTTTTGAGATATTTTACTGTCCAAGTTAAAATGGGGCACCCTGTATATATTATATGTATAGTTGCATAGAGAAATATTTTGCCAAAATGTTTAGAACTCGTTATAAATAAATGGCAACGCAAGAAATTCCTCCTGCCTTTCTATTTGTTACTTCAGACCTCATTATTCTTTCATAACAGATCCAAAAAAAAACTTGTGAGAGATCTCGCCATCGGATTCATAAATTTTAAGTCGATCGAGAAATTTGTAACGAAACGAAAATTCAGGGGACACCTCCTCCCTCTCTCTCTCTCTCTCTTTCTCCCCCGTATAAATTGTAGATGATCGGAAGCGCAATTTACAAGTATTCGCGCCGAAAAAGAATCCCTAGATCGCAATTCAGGTCATCCTTGTGTACTCCCGCTTTCGTCGAAGAGAAGAAACGCCGCCGCTTCTCGGTATGCGCGGGGCCGAAATTTACTTTACTGAGCGAAGGGCTGAGCGGACTGCGTATGTATGTACGAACGACCCGGGGAAAACGATCGAAAGTGCGTGTGCGTGTGCACCGCACTCAGTTTTTGTGCTGTATGCACAGTCCATTAGCCGCGCCGTGGGCGCGCGCGCGCGTCTGTTATTCGTCATTGCGTCATACCGTTAACGAAACAACGACACCGCGGCTTCAGGGAGGAACGAGGAACTTTTAGGAAGTCGTCCGTGCCTGAAGAAAGTCGTTGCCTAAATGTAACGCGCGGCGAAAGCCACGTAACTCGATGACTTGCCGGACGCGAGTCCAGCTTAAAACTCAATCTACAATGTGCTCTCTGCGCCTAGAAACATTCTGTTTTACAGTCAGTAAATATATTTAAAAAATTTATGCAAATTGATGAATTGTACAATTGCACGTCGTCGACGAATTCTTTTAAGCGTTTTGATTTAAGCCAACGGCACACGAAGACCCAACACGCTGCCACCCGATACATTATACGCGTGCGCAGTGGCCGACGCGCTTTTGTTTCGAGTACAAATTTCGCGGCGCGTAAATTCGGATAAGAATTCATACACGTACAAGAGTGGATCTGTTCTTTTTAGTAGAACTTCTTGCACGGTTCTTCTTTCCTCTTTTTTTTTCTTGGAAGAAAAAGAGAGATGAATCGTGCAGGGAGTTCGGCTAAAAAGAGCGGACCCAACGTTTATATAAGCACAGTTTACGAGTCGGAATAGAATCGACAAGTAGCGATCCTTATCGCGCGATAAATTTATGAAAGTTAAAAATATCTCGTTACGTCTCTCTCTCTTTAATTTCTTACGGAGAGTATCAAGCCGTGACAGTGGAGAAAGAGAATCGGAGTTGATAGGTCTAATGTATGTCGGTTACGCGGCATCAAATTGTCGTTTACGATCAGTGACGTAATTACATCACGCAATGCCATCGCCGTCGGAGAATCGAGACACTTTCTCCTCGTCGCGGGGAGATCGCGCTCCGCGGGAAAGAATGAGAAACGATTCCAAGCGCGTCTGGAGATTATCTTCTCCCTCGTTACCCGCCATCAACCGCGCGCAGCTTCATTATCATTCCCGGCGCAGTTTGAGGAAACGGCGTAAAAGCGCGAATGCAGCGCGCCAGATTGTACCGGGTGTCCGGATGCGAAAGGGGGACGTTTCGCATCCTACGGCGAAAATTCGGAACGGAGGCGGGCCGATGTAGATTTCTACCACGAGTACGTGTCCAGTGCTAAACGTAGGGCGCAAAAATCTCTGCTCGTCAGAGAAGCGACACGATTGACGGCGACGCGGTGCCGAAATCGCGGCGCGCGATTCGATTTCCCGAGGAATAAAAAATTGATCCGCTCCGATTGATAATTCACGAAGGTAACGCTCCGAGGGGAGTTGCGAATTACTATTTCAAACGACCCAAATACGGCCCTCTCGATCCCGAGAGAAGCGCGCGCGCGCGCGCGCGCGCACAAAACGCGGACGAAATTCCTGCGTTACCGGCCGGAATTCACGGTCGCGCGGTCTCGCCCGCGAGAACGAGTGCGCGCGCGCGCGCGGAAAAGACGCGTCCTTGAGCTCGTATCTCGCGGCGCCGATAGATCGCGCGGCCCGTAATCGGCGCGGCGCGATCTGCGAGAGTGGTTGCGGCACACGCGCTCGCGCGTTGCGCGCGCCCGTCGTGGCCTCGAAAAGTCGGTGACTCCGGGCCGTCGGCGCGGCCGAGTCCGACAAACGGCGTACGTGTACGTATATATACGTACGCGCGCCTGTGTGCGCGCGCGCGACGTTGCCGCTAGTCGGTCCGGAGCGAGTACGTGCGTATGTGCGCTGGGCCACCACGCATACACGGACGCGAGCGCGCGCGCGCGCGGCCCGCTCGTACATACGCGCGTGGGTGCATTTCTCTCGCGTCGCGTCACATCACGCATGTCGCCCGCGATAAATTCTTCTTCGGCTTTTCGCGGCGCGCGACGACGTTTCTCTACCGATCGACCGCGTCGCGAGAAAGGGAACGAGGCGACGGCTGCGGAAGGGCCGGGTCTTGAGGGGGGGATGGCGGGCAATTATGTCTACGAAAGAGATGAGATGAAGACAAATCGTCCGAAGAGGCCGATTGATTAAAGTAAAGAATGGCCGATGGTAGAGAGCGATCCGTAAACGCTTAAAGCCCGTATCAGACTACGGATTGGGATTGGGATTAGATTGAAATTTAACCAATCACAGTAAAGTTTACTAATCTGAAGTTCAGTAACTTTTACTCTGATTGGTCAAATTTCAATCTAATCCCAATCCCAATCCGTAGTCTGATACGGGCTTTAGACTGTCTTTAGTCGTAAACGTAAGGCAAGGCAGAGAAAAAAAAGTCGGAAAAGGCGTCTTGCCTTACGTCTACGACTAATATGACAGTCTCAGGGCCCGAGCAGAAAAATTGTCGTAACCGTTTACGAATCTGTCGTAGACGTATGTCGCATTCGTCGTATCGCAAGGCGACCTACGTCCACAATTCTTTGTGCGGTTAACTTCCAACACCGACTTAAGTCTTACGACGGAGTCGTAAACGGTTACGACAATCTTTCTGCGCAGGCTCTTAAGCGTTTACGGGTCGCTCTCTGGCATCACAGTCTAACGTTTTGAGAATGTCGCGCTTCGCCGGGGGGCGCAAGATGTTATTGAACCGTCCCTGGGTGATTCCTCCACCTCGCAACAACACATCGCCGTCACGAAACGGCCGGACGGACGGAATCTCCGGCGAACCGACAAACAATCCGACGCGATATCCCGGGGAGGGGAGGAGGAGACGCGAGATAAAGCGGGTCGAGAGAGGCGCGACATTTATGTATCTCTTCCCCGCTAGAAATTTTTCAATCGACTCTACCTCGATCACATCGCCGGAGCAGCTGCGCGTAGCCCGTCGCGCAGATGACGTCACAGGACGAGCTCTCGCTCAGATTTTCTCTCTCTCTCTCTCTCTCTCTCTCTTTCCTTCTGTTTTTCTCTCTCTTTCTCCGCCTCTCTCTCCTGCTCAGGTTCAGGTAGACCGAGTTATAGCGGCGCCGTTTGGAAGGTTTCCTATTGGCCTCGGTGACGTCACTCAAGGCCACTAACTCTCTCGGGTCGGGCGAGAAGAGCAAACATGCGACAGACTCGACACCGTCGTCTTTTCCGCTTTTCCACTCGGCTCCGCGTTCGCCGGTCGCCGCAACGTGGCACAAACTCTCTTTGCCTTCCTCTTTCTCTGTTCTTCGATTCGACCAGTGTGGAAAGAGAGCGAGAGGGAAAGCAGCACTCTCGTCGCGACCTATCGTAAAGCGGCTGCTCGGCGCGACACGTGCTCCTCCGTAAACCACGTCCCATGCAACACGGGCGAAAACGCAGACGGGAAGTTCCCGATCCCTCCCTTCTGCCACGACGGGCCGGTAGTGGTGACCAGCCCGAGAGGCGAATGGCAGACGGAGCGAACGGACAGGCGGATGTTGCCGAGCACGCGTTTCTGCGGTTCGCGAGCTGCGAAACTCGGCCGAGTTCCGCACGCCTCGAGGAACGCGCGCCGCAAACGGAGATGAAGATGCTCGACGATGCAACGATTTATTTAAATATGTTCATCTTCCTCGTTCTGTGCTTTAAAAAAGAATACATTGTTTTGTTCCTTAAAATTACGTATATTTGACACACTGCAGCTCGATAAAAAAAATTTCTCTCGACAAATTCGATGCAAGTTCCACAATCTACATTTTACCTACAAAATGCTTTCTTTAAAATTTTCCTACAATTTTTTTGACAGAGTTACATGACTTTAAAACGAACCATGTACCGATTATTGCGTTCGTCCCTTTCAGAAATCGTGCTTGATAAGGACCCAAACACGTGGTCGAAACATTGCACATTATATTTTTATTTTTATTGAATTTATTAAACAAGAGCCAGTTAAAGTCGACTAAACGAATCCATTGTTTTTTATTATTACTTTGCTATTTTTTTATTATTACTTGCTAACTTACTAATTTTTTTTATCGAGCTGCAGTGTGTTTATACGTAATTTTAAGGAACAAAACAATGTATTCTTTTTTAAAGCACAGAACGAGAAAGATGAACGTATTTAAATAAATCGTTGCATCGTCGAGCATTTATTTATTACTTTATTACATTGTTATTTATTACTGGTAACCTAAAGAGATTTATCATGTTTAATGTGGGCAATTAGAGATTCTCGGAGGATTATTAAACATACGATACTGGGATGCGCGAGATTGTTTGCGCGGGGGATCGTTGAACTTGGTTTCTGACAGGGGATCGATCGCTAGAGAGAGTCTTGTCAGATCCGTCGAAATAACAACAGTTTGTTTCTTTACGCGAGTCTGACTTTGATCACTGTTCGTGCCATCGGCAGAAAGTAATAACGAGTGTGACTTTCCGGGAGGATATTCGATACTATATTCTAGCCATCCAGACTAATTATTAAATCCTGGCCGAGGTGATATTTTTTCGCAATAAACTTAGAATAGAATAGTTAGACACTACCACCCTGTCACGGCTCTGAGTCCTTTAAAATTCTTTGAAATTTGTGATCAACACATACGAGTCATACTAATTTATCTAATTATTAAAGATAATTTCGTGAATTATTGATTTGCTCATTTTTAAAAACTATCCGTATTTTTCGTTTCCCACATCCTCCCACATTAAAAAGAATTGATTGCATAGTTTTCTCATAAAAAGAACTCAATAAAATAATATAAAACTAATGGCTCGTGTGATAAAATCAGGTAATAAATAAATAGAGCCCGAACAGGGTGGTAGTGTCCATTATTTAATTTTAATTATAAAATTGTGTATACGTTTCGGTCCTTATTGGACCATCTTCAGTACAGGAAAGATAAATTGTATGAACAGATTCGTAAGTTCGACATCCACAAGAAGTGCGCAGTCACAATTAAACATAAAATTATCGCATAAATGTGTTCGTTTCGTGGACATTAATGTAGATTAATAGATAAAAGAAAGATTACGATTCACATCAGAAGTTTCCATTAATAACCAAATCAGCTTCCTCGACGTCTGTTACCGTCTATAAATCTGTATTAAAGTTACGAATTAATCTACATTAATGTCCACGAAACGAACACATTTATGCGATAATTTTATGTTTAATTGTGACTGCGCACTTCTTGTGGATGTCGAACTTACGAATCTGTTCATATAATTTATCTTTCCTGTACTGAAGATGGTCCAATAAGGACCGAAACGTATACACAATTTTATAATTAAAATTAATTAATGGACACTACCACCCTGTTCGGGCTCTGAGCTATTTATTTATTACCTGATTCAATCAAATAACCTCATTTTCATTTTCACTGTATGAGTTACAGAAGTACTTTTCCACTAAACGAGTACCATAAAAAGTTCCTAAATAAAACCGTAAGAGTTATCGAATTGTACACTATGGCTATTTAATGTTTTACATTTTTGTTACTACTTACGCTACACATTATTATATACAACAGCATTCCTTTCGGACCGCGTGCTCGTACAGGGCGGATATAAGAAACAGGCATAGATTTTGCAACTATAAAGATATGATAAGTCGACTGCTAGGGAAGACCGGGGCAAGTTGGCTATAGGGATAAAATGACAT
>NW_011967170.1:505140-527447 GCF_000949405.1 Vollenhovia emeryi
TTAAGCAAGTGGGGAGTGCAAAACCATTTTCAACACATATGATGTAAATTGCACTTTACTATAAACAACAGTTATGAAATAATGACGTTAACTTATATTCTTAAGCAAGTAGATTTTCACAATCTCCTAAATTTCTTTATATTATTGATAAACGTAGAATAATTTTATGTTAATTGCTATCAGTTCAAAAATGTATTTAGTTGACATTTTAATGAACTTTTCAATAATATTATTTACATTGTATTTTATACAGGATGTTAATAAATCATCGCATTGGCAGTATACAGTCGGATAGCACGCGAAAATCTAAGAAAAATGCCGTTTGTTACAAGTCGATCATTACGTTCCGAGTAATTATTGAAAATTAATAATTTGGTCCAATCAGCGCGCGAGCCCAACGGACAGGAGAAGAAGCGCACGCGATGGGCACGCTCGGCCGTCTAACCCTCCGCTCGGTGTATGCGTCCGCGCGCGCTGGCGGCTCGGTGTATACGGCTCGCGCGCTGATTGGCTCAAATTATTAATTTTCAATAATTAATTACTCGGAACGTAATGATCGGATCGACTTGTAACAAACGGCATTTTTCTTAGATTTTCGCGCGCTATCCGACGGTACACCGCCAATGCGATGATTTATTAACATCCTGTATATATACGATCCGAAAAAATTTTACTAGCTTTGGGGTATGTTGACACGTCAAGTTCGTACTCGCCACGAGTCGTGGCGCACGTGTTTTACCTATTTTAGGTCAAGTATGTATAATGTAGTTCTATACGCGGTACGTCTTTCAATTAGTTTAGTTTAGTTAAAAAGGCCACCATATTGGCTATTAAAAATTTTTTTCGAAAAATCGGGTGTCAGGTTCACAGAGGTGCCAATTCAAGCGCGCGGGGAGTTGTTTACGAGACACGGGAATGGCTACGTGGGCAGTAGGCCGGGCTAAGACAGGGATTTTTAATAATTAATATCTCGTTAACTATTGCGAAAATTGTAAAATGGTAGAGGACTTTACAATTTAATCGCATAATCCAATTATTGTATATACATAATAACAAACAGATGTATATCCGATTAAATTGTATATCCGATGGAAAATATGATCGGTTGTTTCGATCGAATTTCATCGGTAACTGAATTTCATGAGATATATCCATAATTTAATCGGAAAAATTATCCATCGAAAACACTTTAATTGGTTTATCCGATGGACATTTTTCTCAGTGCATGTAAATACTAATAAATCGTGGGATGTGGGAGCTCTTATCACTGGACGTAATTCACTAAACAAAACACATAGAGCCGATCTCAACATCTCCGGCGCCTCTGCGAAGCTTAAAACTGATACCTCAACCTAATTTTAAAGTTAATCGGAGACAGTGAGGTCGGTCTATATCGGTGTAGCCGAACCCTGTGTCCCTCCACCTCGCATCAGACGTGAGTGATACGCACTGTCTGCCATTCTACCTGTCCTGCGTTACACTATTGATAAGATAAACCAAGAGTCCTTTGTGTGCAAAGGTATTGAAAATGTCCAAATGTTCCCGGTGCTCAGCAATACTGCTTTCATTTTAGTGCAAAAATAGTGCTCAGAGTGGAAAATTTAATTGAAACCTCGAATCTAGAGTTCCAAAACATTCCGAAGAATACGAATAATTCGTACCGCAAGCTGGGTTCGCTCACTACATCGCCAATGACTTAAGAGCCCTTAGCAGCCGTTATGCAACTGCTGCTTCGTCTGTTTAGCGCGAGAGCACGACTTAACAAAGGGGCCCGGGACCTGTAATTATCGGTGCGTATCGTTAGCGAATTAATCGCGTATCGGTTTAGAAAGAAATACACCCGTAATTGCGTGTTCAACCTTTCGAGCGGAATAAATGGCGCGATTATTAGAGATAATAACAGGCTGAAAATCAAACCAAATTTCCGCCAAGATAAAATAGACCCCGAAAAGCGGCCGGGGTTGTACAAAAGCGAGTTAACTATCGCCAAGAGAGCGCTAGACTCGGCTGAATCAGGTATAAGATGCAAAATTACATCCCGCCGATGCGACTACACGTATCACTTCGTTTGCTTCCAAATTCTATTCGCTTTAACACACGATCGGCTCGCTCTTGCGATAATTCAATTAGACTAATAATTCTCTGGCGAAAAAAGCGCGATAAGTCTATATACACATTATTTATATATAAGGTGTTGTGTAATACCCGCCTCATCACTAAGACTGCGATTTTTAATAATTAATAACTCGTTAACTATTGCAAAAATTGCAAAATGGTAAAGGACTTTTCGACTCAGTCTAGCCCGCTCTATCCGCCAATAAAGCCAACGGTAAACAATACTATTTTTCCTACTGGATTACTTACGAGAGCCAATCAGAATGCAGAGTTCTCAATCAGGTGACTCAAAGCTGAATCCTGATTGGCTCTCGTAAGTAATCCGGTAGGGAAAAAATAGTATCGTGTACCGTTGGCTTTAGAGGTGAGGCGGGTATTATACATATAACACCATGTACGAGTATAAATATAAAGAACGTATCCAATTAGATATATAAAGTGTATACGTAATTTCAAAATTATTATACGCACAATTATAGATGTATAACAGGTTTCTTATGCACGCGAGTTTAGACTGTCATGTAAATCCCATGTGGGACGTCGCGTAGCTCTGTGCTAAAACAAATTATTCGCAACGATAGGGTTCTTGGTTCGACCCGGCCTTCGTCCCACATATTTTCCCGATAAGGGAAATTTCAGAAGTCAGCGCTTGTTCATAAATAATACCTGATAATACTAATAATGGTAAAAAGACATAATAATATTGATGACTTTAGTATTTATCGAACAATTTGTTTTTCAGTTTTTAGGCTCAGGGTTTTAGGGTGATTGTATTTAGACCGAGGGAAAACCGCTGAGGGCATTGTGGTGTACAGATTTGCGGCATTACTGGGCATTACTAGGTATTTTTGGGGCATTAGGTGGAGCATTATAAAGATAAAATAAAATAACACAAGATAAATAACGTAAAATAAGATAATGTAATACCCACTGGGCATTAGTGGGCATTGGTGTACAAGATTTTGGTCAGCGGTTTCCCCCTCGATTTAGACAATACAAAGCATTAGGATGTGGGTACGTAAATAGTTTTCATCGTATAAAGTTATCGCGCAAAGAGAGCATTTATGCCTCTGCTGAGTACCCACAATAGCATACGAACTGCGAGCGAAATCGGTTAAGGCCATTGCACAACAGAAGTTTTAATACGCAAGCATAACAGCCATAAGTAAATCGATCTATCACAATCAAGAATTTTCACAACGGAATCAGTTTTGACTGTGACTGGTCAACAATTTTCACAACGTAATCAGTTTCGATTGTGATTGTTACGATCACACCTTCGAACGTGCAACGGTTCGATGGTGTGATCCTCACATGAGCGGTTCGTGCGCATATGATATTTTCTAGGGACATTCCGATCGATAGGGTAAAACACCAAATTGGCTTACTATACGTTGTATAAATTGCATTCGCTTCTCTTGTGTTTTAAGTCAAAGACTGTTGAAAACTAATAACATATGTGTGGTGACCTCCTTTTGTTTCCGATCATTCTCTAAGCTCCGGTTGATATTGGTAAGGAAGGGGTTTGAAATCAGTCTATTCCGAAAAATAAAAATCCAGTTATCTTTTTTCGTCGAAGAAGATCCCAAAGTCATGTTTTTTACCGATATATTCGAATGTAGCTTTTGCGCTTGTAATTGTTTTTATTAGCTTTTATGCACAAAGAAATGCCAGGATACGTTGCGGATCGCATAACAGAACATTTTCATACTTAAAATACTCAGTTCAAAAGTCTAATGAAAAAGATATTGGTATTTTTGGTATTGGTATTCAATTTTTTATTCCGGAGCAATTAGAAATTGACTTTATAAGATTACACACGCGTAAAAACAAAGCCACCGGTTCACGACCTTATATAAATAACGAAGAGAAATTAAACATATCGCTTTAGAAGTTATTGTGGTTAGGTTAGGTGACAGCTTCACATGGTGATTAAGACTTTTCATTTTTAGACTTAAATAACAACACTATGAACATTTGTGGAAAAGCGGATTTCAAATTCCTAATCTATTCAGTTTAAAATCACGACTTGGTATATGTCGTTTTACACATTTTGTGCTGTTTAAAAGAATTTTTTTAATGATAGTGTGAATCTTTCTTTATTGCAGACCTGGTGCGGCCGTTTGAACAGTTCGGAAACGAGACGTCGAATTAGCTACACGATGGCAACAGATGTCAACATCTGCACAATGCGCGATGCTTGATATAGCGCTACTCAAACAATATATTTGTATCAGATATAGTATTTCTTTGGCTTCGGTGTGTGTGTGAAGCTGGCGTCTTATTTCGTGGAACATCACTAATTAATAAGAGTTCCGAGTTTTTTTCTAATAGTTCTTGCTGAGAAAAATTTCCATCGGATAAACCAATTAAATAGTGTTTCCGACTGTCAATTTTTCCGATTACATTATAAATACATCCGATGAAATTTATCCGATGAAATTTGATCGAAAAACCGGTCACATTAGTTACTGAATATACAATTTGATCGGATATATCCATTTGTTATTATGTAATTAGATTATCCGATTACATTTAATCGTAATAATTTCCTCAACAATGAGGACGTCCATGTATCTTCGATGTCGCTCAATATCTTAACTGTGTCAAAACTACAATTGTGACCACATTAATTAAAAAGACAATTTACTTTATTTGCTTTATAAACAAAACTGACGCACTTATATTTAATTATGTGTACACTAAGAAAAATTTTCATCGGATAAACCAATTAGTGTTTCCGATGGTTAATTTTTCCGATTGCGTTTTCCTATTAAATTATGGACACATCCGATGAAATTTATCCGATGAAAAATGCAGTTACCAATAAAATTTGATTAAAAAACCGATGACATTTTTCACCGAATATACAATTTAATCGGATAGATCCGTTTATTTATATTATATAGTACGTAAATTTTATCTTGGGAAAAACTATTTTTTAAGATAAATTTTAGCATTATAGATATTTTGGATCTATTGCGGATATTTAAAGCTAGATTATTTAATCTGAATCCCCTAGTTTCATATTTATTTTGGGAAAAATCTGTCAGTGGCAATCAAGGAACTATGTAGGTTTCCCGATTATTTTTCTCTCGGTAAAGTCAAGGTAAATTTCTATGGTGAATTCTAAACCTAAACGGATATTTTAAACTGGACTTTTCAATCTAAGCCCTGTACTTAATCTCGGCAACTTGAGATAGATTTTCTACCTGGGTACCTGTTCTTACTTTTCATTAAATTCTAATGATATCTGGTTTCAACAAAGTTTTAATTTAACGTTCGATTAATAAGATACTAAATTACATAAATTAAGAAATAATGTAAAGAGCACTAATTTGCTATATACAAAAATAGATAAATTAGCTCGGATGTCATTTTATATCATAAATATACGCGTAATATTTATTTTACTTTGCAATACGATGGAATATTTGAAAATTCAGGAAATGCTAAATCTCGCGAATACGACGAAAATTTCGCCAATACATCAGATAACAATAAGACTTCAATTGCATTTTAATATGCCTTCAGAAAAATGTTCACTCGAGACCAAGTAGGTAATTACCGATTAATTATCGAATTGTACACTGTTGGAAATTAAGCGACAAGGCCGCAATTTTTTAACCGAACAACAGAAATAGGAATGTCTGTACTATAATCGTCCGGCGTTGTCTCAGGAGACATTTGCCACGCTATTTACAACCAAAATTAAAAGCTTGCGAGAGATTTGAAAGAAACATTCGCTAAAAATGTCGACAATTTCTTCAAGATTGTAGACATAGTTTTTGTAAAATACGAGGTATAAAACTTGAAATTCAATTTAATATCATAAATTATGTAAATTTTCTATGTTGATATTTACATAATTAATTTAATGATTTTACATTTGATGCTTCTACATAATTAAAAAATCTATAAATAGAGTTAAGGAATATAGGGAAAATCGGGGAAACCAGCGCCTCAAAGATGTATTGTGCAACGCACCTTTAAATTTTCCTTGGCTGTTCAGAGAATGTTCTCACAAAAAAGGTCAGACTAAACCGTCTTTATTTTTACTTTATCTTTTGTTGTCATTCAATGCCATAGGTCTATTCAATTTCACAGTAAAAGTCCACTTACATATATTCGTGACGTATCAGTATCGTATCAGTGCTGTGTCGGTGATGTTCGTGATATATCAGTGACCGTTAATCGCAATTGGCAATAATTGTTATAACTTCAGATTAAGGACAAGCAAATAAAATTGACCCAAATACAATATTGGATATTCCTCAGGAATTTGAACCCAATATGCACGTCTTTCTACCGACAATGGACATTTTAGAAAATCTACATACACGTCTGCAATATAAAAATCATAAAAGATTTATTTTTATTAATAAAAAAATATATTTTCTTTTCAAGAAATAAAGGACTAAGAGCCGTGACAGGGTGGCAGTGTCTAAATATTTTATTCTAAGTTTATTGCGAAAAAATATCGCCTCATATTTTCTTTGCTTGTAAAAATAAAGGCTACATTATCCAAAAAAATTGTACAGCATAAACATATAAACGCGGAGATTCACTTTACTGATATTTCGTAACGCAAAGAAAGAATCGGCTAGCGAAGAGTGTCGAGGTCCGCCGAAGTAGCGGAGCTTGTTAAAAACGATCGTTCTTTTTTATGTTAAACGCGAAATGCTCATTAAGTAGCGACGATGTAATGTCGCTTTCGAAAATGCCGTCGCTCTTTCTTTCGTCTAGATCGATATAGGTATATGTGTCATCTGTAAAACAGGGCGACCTTTGTGAGATATCCGCTCGCTCTACAAATCTCAATAATCCTGAGTGCTTTCCCAAAATATTTTATCATCCTTGTATGGATACGTCCTCGCGATTCGAAAACAACGCCGATCAACATTTA
This sequence comes from Vollenhovia emeryi, assembly GCF_000949405.1. NCBI lineage: Eukaryota > Metazoa > Arthropoda > Insecta > Hymenoptera > Formicidae > Vollenhovia > Vollenhovia emeryi. The sequence goes on from NW_011967170.1 coordinate 512,162, forward strand.
ATATCCGTGGATCAATTTTTCCGACGCAAAATACTGGCAGACGACGAGATTCTCTCCGACCGTCTTCTGTTGGGGGATTATTTATTGTTATCTGTCTACCTAAATTATACAAAATGACCTCGTGTGTCCTGTCGGCGAACAGAGAGATAAAATGCTACGCGTAGGACAAATTACGAACAACTATGAAAATAGTATTATTTTATATAAATATTGTATATAAATAATATCACCGATCTAAAAAAAATTTTTATTACACAACTTCGAGTAAAAGAGGCTACAAAGTGTCCTTTGACGATCATAAAATCGCCATTTTGCCTTAACATCGAGCAGTTATCTTTAATTTTACGAACCGAGGGGACGATAAAAATGTATATTAATTTCGCGCACGTGAACGTGAGTGTTTTAAATAGCACTTTGTGCCATTTCATTAACAATTTAATTCCAAGATTTAAATCCCTTTTGGCATATTATTTCGGCGTATTTAAAGTAGATCCACTGAATTTTTATCGCTATACAATTTTTTATTTATAATTTAAAGAGTTTATTTAAGGGATTAAATTATATTAATATGAAAAGTAATTTCTTATTGTATACATTGATAATCGTCGTAAAATTTTAAGATATATCTAAGGTACTACAATGTTTATCTTGTTTTAAATGTTTGCTTATAGGTGTTTAATAGAAATAAATTCATGCATGGCTTGTGTATGGTCAGGGCCCGATAGGGAGGAAGTAAGGAATGCCCTAGTAAGAAATCCCTGACATGTGCCTGATCCGGTACGCCTGATTCCCTCCTGAATAGATAGCACTAGTACCACATACTGCCGCGACGTGGCGACCGCGCGTTAGTTTTTCTCGTAAGTAAAAATTGTCCCGTATTAGTATAAAAGGCGAGCCGATATGATGCGAGAGTGACTTGTCTGGATCATGGATAAACCTCAATAACCTGAATAATTTTGATGATTACGTAATTTAACACAATTAGTTTAACAAATTGAATTTTTTAATAGGAAGCCTATTGATACCCCACCCCATATTAAAAACTGTAAGGCGCAACAAAGTGATAAGGAAAACCTGATCAGGCAATTTTAATTCTCGACGTTACATTTACGGTCAGGGCCCTGTCAGGGCTGCCTGATGAGTGCCTGACCAGGCATTAAGGCATCTTTATTAGGATCCTATCAGGACCCTACTAAAATTTCTGCTTGGGTAATAATATTTACTGTGTAATTCTATGGCCGATATTCATAGTTCGTTCTTATATTTAAGATCATCTTAATTATACTCTTAATGTGTTTTTAACCAATTACAGAGCCGTATTAGCCTCTTAAGACAACACTTAAGATGATTTTCAAATATGGTAAGAATCGACTATGAATACCGACCTATGACTCTTGATCTCCTAAACTTGTCACTGATATGACATCTTATTTCCAAGGAGAAAAAAAGACGGTACTGACGATAAATATCGTTATGTTCCAACGACGCTGTTATCAATCATATTCAAGGGAAGCGAGAAAAATCTGTCTTCTTACCTGAGTGACGGCTTTGCGAAGGATCATGCATTTGTCACTCTTCCCAGAGCTCATGTCCGTTGCGGAAATCAGCTCGGCAAGCTCATCGATGTACAAGTTCTCTTGGGTCCGTCGTCTTTTTTCATTAAGGCACTTGTTACTGTAAACAATCGAAACGCAGAATTGAATATTTTATTCTAGAAGGGAATGACAGCCACAGTTCTCCAAGTGGTTAAACATAAGTGTTTAAATAAAGAGAAAATACATTTCGTTATGTAACAAATTTTTTAAATATTAAAATCTTTTCTAAAATACGTCGATACGAAAGAAACAAATATTCCAAGTTTGTAAAATGCGACACAATTTTGTTTTTTCAAACATTTATCGAGAAATATAAATGTTAAAAAGTTGTTGTCTAAAACTCGAAGAATAAAGTGCTATCAATCACATTACATCTGTTTGTTACTATTTCATAGTCTATCAAATTATAACTTCCTACATAGCAAGTTTTCTAATTAATAAGATAAAACAAATGTCTTTCTTAACATAATATTATATTATTTATATTTATTAGTTACAGTAAAAACAATAAAATATCAAAATATGTCGCTATTGTTTTCCTGACTGGTTTTCCCCGATTTTATCGCATCAACGAATGTTCGCAATCGCGATAACAAAAATATCAAGTTCTTCAGTGTAATCGTAAATCTGCTCTGACACAGTTTGCCATGCTTACTTTTTTTACACGCTTTTACATAATTTTAATAAGAGATTCCTGATTTCGAGCTGGCTTCTCCTCGAAAGAACTTCGATGGTATCGTTGCAATCTTTTGAATTCTAAACATGTCCTAGTATTTAAACATCGAATAAAAATACAGTAAAAACGAGACTCGAATTTAAATCACTCTCAAAAATGTGGTCAATTAGTTGTAACTCGCGTGTTTTACTCGAGAAGACGTAAATCCTAACTTGATCAAAAAGTTCGTTATTAAAACTGCAGGCTTGAAAATTCTACGCGCTGTGCAAGTAACAAAAATGCTGTGGAACATTAGCGAGGTACAAGAACATGCGGAAAGATTTCACAACTTTATAAAACAGAATAATTTCTTCTTTAAATGTTGAACCAATTCTTTTTGTCCCATTGAAACGTTCAGTTGACCTTGCGTGACGTCACGTCGGTCCAGCAGTGACTCTCGCTTTGCTACTCTGCCACTGCAATCTTAAGCTGTCTTGCCAGTTGGTATCTTGCAACGTGCTCGCGACAAAACGACGAAAATCAACCAGGATTAAAACCGGGAGTAAAAGCGACATGTGACTTCAGCAAGTTAATTTTTACACATTAAAAATACGAAAAACTTGAGAACCCTAAACTTTACCCCCATAATACAAAGAATGTAATTTTTTTTAAGAATGTAATATTCTTTAGAGAACTCTAAATCTCTTCTCGTGGACGATGCAAAATTATAAGATGTCAATTAAAATGAGATTATGAAAGCGGAGTGTTAGCTTAATACAGATTACTTTTTGTTACTTTCTTTGTTCGTAAAAATATATTATCTAGAAAAGTGAAAAGTACTTTTTTTCCAAAATTATTATTCTTAGTATTTACGCCAAAGTGCATATCGATTGTTAGACTAAAACGAGTATATAAATATCATCAGATCTCGTAGCGAGTTTAATAGCTTTCTGACATTTTTATATACGACACCGTTTCAAAAATAAATTTTCGATTTAAATATATTAATAACAATTTTATGCAAATATTTCATTCGTTGGCTTTTTCTGGTCAATTAATTTTTACTAAGATTTTGCAAGAAGATGAGAATAATCACCGCCAACATTTGATTATCGATGGTAAGGTAAAATTAAACAATACAATAGCGCATTAATAATACTAATATATTACAAAACTGTTACTGAAACAATGGTAAAATTTTCCGTATCACGCGCAAACACAAATAAAGATGAAATTTATGCGATAATTTAGTAAAATTTTATTCGTGCGCGACACTGACCAAACATTACTTTGACATTAAAGCCCGTTCAATCAGTAACGGACGTTCAAAAACTCACAGGCGCGCGCGTTTGTATTTATCATTAATAATTCGATCGGAACGATAAGCTCTTTAGTAAATTGGGTGGCAACGGATTATGGCGTGTATTACGCATTGCCGAGCCTTTAAATCATGGATTTTCAAACTTCAAAATCACATGCCTCAGTTGATATTTTGAACACATGCCCCTTAATAAAAATTCACAATTAATCCAGAGTTAATTAATTCGAATCCAGAGTTGTCACGTTTCGTGCTTCGTCAAATTTAACTTTCGAGTCTGTTAAGGCAGTTTTTTATCTTTCCACTGCCTCGCTATTTTCCTCCTTTATATCCCTCTTCCATTATTTTGAGATATAAATTTAGTTTCACTAAAGCATATTAAAACAAAAAGATTTTGATGGTACTTGTCGACTTTTCCAATAAACAACGTTGAACGATCATTAAAAAAACAAACTCGAACACTAATATTCCTCTTAATTTCTTTTTCCATTAATGAAAAATCACTAATCATAAAATATGAATTTCAGCATGTGCTTTCGTCATGTTATTTGTAACTCGTTATTATTGTAACATTAAAACCACTAATTACGTAACAAAATCATATTACACAATAATAAATGATTTGTGCGATAAATAATGCAAAAATATAATAAGGAAAGGACTTGACATCGCACATTTTTGTCATACGTCTAATATAATAATCTCTTTTTCCCTTTTTGTATATTAGTATTTCTGAAGAATTAAATTGAACGACGCTAAGAATCTTTATTCACTGATATGTACCAAATATGTAGTACGAAACGCGAGTATTTATCACCCATTGTACCATCGAGATTACGGGATCCGAGCATGTGCCGCGAGAAGGAACAAGAACCAGGAGATTGATACTCACATCTGCGACTGAGGCTTCGCATCTGATTTCTTTCTTTTCTTGGTAATGCCGCCAGTAATCGCACTCATTTTGACCCACAACGGGTCTTGCAATTCACACGGGCCAGGCCTGCAACAAAAGCGCAATCACAATTAGATACAGAAGTACCATACACAGACGTACGGAAAAGTGAGAAATCTTTAAGCGCAGCGGTACACGTCGAACGTCGTCGAGATAAAAGTCTACAAAAAAAGAGTCTACAAACGTTTCTGTCTTTAATCCGCGAAATCGGGCGTTTTGCCGGATCCGAAATTATGCAAACGTCTCGAGTCGTCGCCGAGAGAGTCTCGGCTTCGAAGGAACTCAACGCCTTTCGAACTGTCATCTAAAGTGTTGATAAGGGACAAGGAAGGGACGAAACGTGTATCAAGTATATCACCGTACCCTGTCCTTCGCCGGGGATACCTCTCGGAAAATTTCATCTCGTCGCGAAGACGACTCGTCTTCAAATAATCGGGACTCCCGTTCGACTAATTCGCTGCACGTGGACCGAGAGCCGCGCGTGCGATTCCTCCACTCCTCTCCCACTCTTTGGGTCTATCCACACCGACTCGGTGCGTGTACGCACACCGCTTCTCCGCCGCGTATATATGTATACGTCGCCGCTGACATTTCTCCTACTTTTCATATTGTCGCGCGGCTCGTTCGCCTCGAAATCGATGGAAGCTCGAGACGGGGATACGTAATCCTCGGTGAACTCGGAATCAATAATAAGGTCTTTACACAGGGCGCAGAGGCCCGGCATTACTGAGGAGGGGGAGACTCGGCGAGACCACGCATTGTCGATGGGACCGCGCTGAAAGCCTTAAGGGATCCCTCAGCCATCTTTTTTACCGACGCAGTCAAATATAATTTTTGCTCTTGTAATTGCTTTCATTAGCTTTTATGCACAAAGTAACGCGAGGATACGTTGCGGACCGCATAGCGAATTAAATATTTCAAATACCAACATCTTTTTTATCAGACTTTTGAACTGCGTGTTTTAAGTATGAAAATGTTCTGCTATGCAGTCCGCAACTTATCCCGGTATTACTTTGTGCATAAAAGCTAATGAAAAGAATTACCAAACGCAAAAACTTTATTTACTACTATATTTGACTGTGTCGGTAAAAAAGATGACTGAAGGAGTTCGCCGATTGCTGAGGGATCTCTTAACAATTCCTTTAACTTTTTCGACTATCGCTGAAAAATTCTCGATTCTCTCGGTCGCATTTACAAAAATGCAAAGAAAGTCCTTAAGGCCCGGTTGCACCAATGTCGCCTACCTTTAACTTCAGCTTGATTCACTCTTCGTCTCTTTCTGTTTCCCTTAGAAAGAGACAAAGAGTGAATCAAGCTAAGGTTAACGTCAAGCGGCGTTGGTGCAACCGGACCTAAGAGAGATAAAAAGTGTAGTTGAAATTCAGCCTCTCGAATTTCGCAGAAATATGTTAGCAGTCGTGTCGAGCTAACGCCGTATTTCACACAGTAATACGGAAACGGCGTAACGTAATGGACCCTCGGGGGGGGGGGGGGGGAAGGGAGAGATAAAATAAATGGTTAAAGTCTGGCGGAACGTCCAAGGCGCGGCTTAATTCGCTCGATATTAAGCTTCAGCTTAATATCGAAGCTTAACGGCTCTTCAGGGCGCGCGCCTTCTGGACTTTCGCGCTGCTCGAGCCCTCTCGCGCGCGCGCTCGTTCTCTCTTCCTTTATCGAAATTGGATTTACCGGGGCCGCTATAAATACGCGGGGACGCAAGAGCGACTCGAAATAATGCCTTGGACTACTCCCGGCGGCGCAATGCAGCGTGCGCGATTCCTTGAGATCGTCTTTTTTCCTCACACTCGCCGCGCGGCCGCCCGCCGCCGGGTTTATCGTCGCGCGAGCGACGGCGCGCGCCTCCCTTCGCCCTTTGTGCATGCCTTTTCGGTTCGTTTCCCCCGAATCAATAAAATTCCTTTATGGCGGCACACGGCCGGGGCAGCGTTATAATAAACCGGGGAATCGGTCGCTAACAAAATGCCTAAAGATAATAGATAATCGCGCGCGCAATAATGAGCGCTGTACGGCGAGACGTAGAAGGTATCCCGAAATTGCCCGGTTCTATCAAACGCCGATCTCCGTTCGCGATTAGCGTCGAGTCCCAGAATTCCGATTTCGTCCTCGTCCAACGGAGACCGCGCGCGCGCTCATATTCCGCGACAATTAAATAATCCTTTCGTACTAAATGTCAATTCTAATTACGGACCTCTAGATACTAGAATTTTAAAAAGGCCATCATTCGGCGCGGATTAATTTTCAATAAATTAAACATGTTATATCAAACGTTAAATATGCGAAATCTTTTAAGAGACACCTCAGAGTGTAACGATACAATTGTTTTGCACCGAGCAGGCGTTCTTTGAACAATAGAGAGTTAAGATAAGAGCCCTTGACAAATGCTATATTTAAGGGTGTTTTCACATAGATGGCAATGAACAAGAGCACACCAATTTGTCTTTTTGAGTGTTAGATATCGACAAATTCGTGCTGTTGGGTGATTTTTAAATACGAGAAACGTGCGATCGCGGCAGCGAAGAGCGTTGTTGCGAAATTATAAAAATATAATTTAAATATTGTTCATATATTTCACATACATTTTTAGTATATTTTTGACAGATATAATATTATATACAATTCTTTTAGTAGAATTTGTATATACCAAAAGTATGAAATATATTACCACCATATATTATCTACCTACTTTCTGAAATATATATATTTTTCCGTGAGGGGGGTAATACATGAGGAAGAAGAAATTTTCTCCATTACTCATCCGTCCAATACATCATCCGTCGAAACGTACGGCTATTCTAGGACACCCTGTACACTCGGCGAGCGAGTCAATCGAACATTGTGTCTCGTATCAAGACTCTTGCCTGAGATAATAGCTTGCGTAGCTCCACGCACCAAGTCGCTTGTTTACCCGCTTTACGTAATCGCGCGGCACGCAGATTTTGCGGATCTTAAACGGCGCGCAGGAAAAAAAAACATCCGCGATTGTAGTGTGGAAATTGCAGATTATACGATTTTTATCCGCGATTCGACGAGCGATAATGGGATACGGCGCGACCGTTTCAGCGGGATGGATACGGCGCTTTGATAAATGCGTTACGTCCGCGACTCTCTCGCGGCCGTTAATTTATCGGTATGCCGATAACGCAATTAACGAGTTGTAAAGTGTATGGGTTACTGCATCGTAAATTAGACGACATTGCATCACATTTCTGGTTAGCGCGCGCGCGCTCTTTTTTTTCTCTTTTGGCCACGTATGAATCCCCGCTAACAACGAGACCGGGTTCTTTCTAAATAAACCTAGCGCACTCTTTTTCTTTCACCGTCTCTTCCGTTCCTTTCGCTCTTTCTCCGTGAATGTACGCGGGCAATTTGTATGCCCGTTTCATTTTAAGCGCTGAAAATAAAGATAAATGCACGTAGCATTGTTGTACATGGATCAATATGATTGTTAAAATTATATATTTCGTGCATCTCTTTGCAGTTTACTTTTTTAATGTGAATTACATTATACTGTACCAAAAGAGTTCTTTAGAAAATGTTTACAGGTTGAGATATTGGTAGAAATTGGTGGAATCAAACTCGAAGTTTATTTTCTGCGTAAACAAATCAACTGCCTCGAAAAGCGATACGAACTGAGAAATTTCATCGGTAAAAGGAAAATTGGTTTACACTGAGAAATATAGAATTCCTGAACGTTGTTTCTTCGGATGCACGTCTAACGTATAGCATTTGACAATTTTTCAAATTCTGCAATACCGAAGGTATAAAGGATTTGTTTTTCTTCAATATCACCTTGTTACTCTTTCGAGGCGATCGCCGCCCTTTAACAAACTCCAGGTACGTTATAAAATATGTAAATATTAAAAAGTAATAACGGGAATAATATTAAACTGCAAAATAGAAGCTGGAAAAATAGCACGAAGGATGAAGCGACGGAGGAAAAATATGTAATTCCCGGAACGGCTCGCATACGAGCGGGATGTGAAAGAGGCGTAATTTTGTGGCAAGAATACGAATAAATATCGACGTCGACTTGCATTATCGGCGAGAAGGACGTCCGCAAAAAGATTATTTCTCCGCGGCGGCGATCGGCGGCTGTTAAATTCGAAAGATCGACAGTAACTTGTATCGGGCGATTCTTACGTCACTTTATAATCGGTTTCGGATTTCGGCACGACGCGGCAAAAAAATCGGACGGGGACTCGTAAACGTCCGGCGCATAATATACCGCAGTTTAAACCTCGTTAGCCGATAAGCGACGACCGATACGCGGATCCACCTGCGTGTGTTTAAGACAAACGCGCACTGCGGATGTCATCCCGGCGAGTTTTGCCATCGGGTTACGCCTTTCCTCCAATTATTGCGTTAACGTTTAACGACAGCCGCTTATCGGCTTGTAATCCCGACGACGAAATTACAATCATCCGAAGGCGAATCGATCGACCACTCTCCTCGACGAAATATCTCGTGCGAACTAACGACCGGAGAAAGCCCATTGCAAAACTTTTACGTGTCAAAGTATTATTAAGATTTATAACATTGCCGTGTCCGAATGAATCATTATTTAACGTGTAAGTAATAAGCGCTATTCTTTTCCTCGTTGCCTCACAAGTTTTTGAATTCCTCGAATTTATTAAAAAGTTGACTTTTCACAGATTCGCGAGAAGTCATTAAAAATTTTCGCCGATCGCCACCAATTCGATAGACCTTTTATTGGCAAATAACAGAAAAATTTAACGCGGCAATTAGCAGCAATGTAAAATTAACTCGCTCGTAATTTAATACCATTTTCCCTCTTTCCCGGCACCTGCTCATAATAAAGAAATTAGTACTTAGTGTACGAAGTCAAACCTCTCGTCAGCTTTTAAATTTTTCGCTGAATAATGCACTTTCGGCAGTGTCGCAATATCACAGGCGGCTTGAATATAAATGCAGCACAAGTTTGCCTGCCTTTCTTGTCAGAAACCACCGCGCCGCACTTCGCTCGCCATGTGAAACGCGTGATGAATGACGAAAAAGAGATAGCATTAATATATCTTAAGAGTACAAACTCAAGATAACATTCTTGCCCTAATTACCTCGACCCAGATTCATAAAAAAACATCACCGTCGCAATGTCGCGGTAGAGGGAAAAAAAGAGAGAGAGAGACTAAATTAGACCGACCGAGAGCGCAGCGCTTCGCTCGTGCCCGCTCGCGGAAACGAATGCGTGCGACGAGCGTTAAAAAACGATCGCGAATTGATTAAGCGAGCCTGTCATAAACGTCGGATTGCGGCAGCATCTCGTTAGCATAGCGGAAATAATTTCACTATCTTCAGAAAAGGCGCGCGCACGCGCGCGCGAATATCGTTTCCACCGTATCGAACAAACAGTCGTTCAGCGTGTTGTTGTACGTCGTCTGAATTAACGAAGCGTCTATTAGTGATCGATCATCAACAAGATTACGCGATAATTTATGCGCGAAAATAGCGCGCTCGAAACGGCACAAGCGCGCCGTTCTTTAATAACAGTTTGATAAAGCCAGAAAATATGTCGAGAGATTGATGATCGCGAAGACACTTGGCGCTAATTGATGTAGCCAACGCGAATATCCGATCGCAGCGAATTACGTGGTATTGACATCGCATCGCCGCGTCACGCGGCGTCGATACATACGGTATTTCGGGCGGCGAAAATTTTATCAATCGCGGAAACGCCGGCATTTTTAACCTAGGACGGTTAATGGCGGGCTCATCGGCTTATCAGTGGTGATTTTATGCAAAAGCTTCGCGCGCGCGCGCAGGCTTCGTCTGTCTGCCGATTTTATCGGCTAAAAATACATACTCATTGACTGCCAAACACGCAACGGTGTCGTTCGCCGAAACACGCGAAACAAAATGTGTACGGCCGCATCTATTTCGAGCGCGTCCATGTCGATAACCTTGCTAAGAAATGCACGTAAAAGGGATTTTTTTAAGTCCACTCCGCTCGTACGTGTCGGCGGCGACGACGCACAGTGGCAACGCGTAAAATATTGACGCGAAATGTGCGTCTGGTGAAACAGAATCGTCAACAAATTACACTAATAAGGCAAAAATTCCTAGCAATGGAGTGGCAAACAGGAAAGCTCTGAAACATATGCCTTCGGTCGTACAGATAGAAAAGTCTCCTATTATGAGTTAAGCTTTTACGACAGCAGGTTTTCACGTCCAAATCAATCACAAGCCTTTTTTCGCGACGATTACACGATCTAACAATCAATTTTCCACCAAACAGACTTCAAGAGCAATACATTCATGGTGGAACCAATAGATGATGCTTGCTAATTTAACAGAAACCCCACTATCTCATATCAGGAACCTGTCTCATAATAGAGGACTTTCCTCCACGTGTGAGCCTGAGCAGAAAGATTGTCGTAAGACTTAAGTCGGTGATGGAAATCGTTGCACACGATTGTCGTAAGTATTTGCGATTCTGTCTAAGATTTAAGTCGGTGTTGGAAGTCAACGTACAAAGAATCGTCGCAGACGTACCATATGTCGTCTCGCGATTGTCGTAAGTATTTACGATTTTATCGGAAAACCTAAGTCGGTGTCGGAAGTCAACGCACAAAGAATCGTCGCAGACTATGTCGCCTTTCGATTGTCGTAAGTATTTACGATTCTGTCGTAAGACTTAAGTCGGTGTCGGAAGTCAACGTACAAAGAATCGTCGCAAACGTATGTTACCTTGCAATCGTCGTAAGTACTTACGATTCTGTCCTAAGACTTAAATCGGTGTCGGAAGTCAACGCACAAAGAATCGTCGCAGACGTATGTCGCCGTGCGATTGTCGTAAGTATTTACGATTATGTCGTAAGATTTAAGTCGGTGTCGGAAGTCAGCGTACAAAGAATCGTCGCAAACGATTGTCGTAAGTATTAGCGATTTCGTAGTATGACGTAAGTCAGCGTCGGAAGTCAACGGCACAAAGAATCGTCGCGGACGTATGTCGCATTTATCGCATCGCAAGGCGACATACGTCTACGACGATTCTTTGTGCGTTCACGTCCGACACCGACTTGCGTCATACTACGAAATCGTAAATACTTACGACAATCTTTCTGCTCATGCCCTATCTCGGTGTAGGCGATCTGATAACAGCAGCGCGAACCGAAGCACCTTGTCCGGCAAAAATTTCAGTCTTGGGAACGCGCGTCCTCTTAGCAAATTGGCGATTGATAAAAACTGTTCGCGTTCTAAGAGCCCCGTTTTGTTGAATGAAACGAAATAATTTGATTAAATCGTTGCGTTGAATGTAACTTGGTTGTATAAAACGGAAAATATGTTGCCGAAAAGAAATTAAATGTTGCAACGACAAACTATTTTGTTTCCACGAGTCGTTTATCTGAACACAATTTTATGATTGAGATAACGAATTCGTCCATCCCATCACGTCCTAAATAATTACATTTGTTGCGTGAACTAAATCGTTTGTGTCATTTTTAAAACGACCTACACTGGCCAATGTTTTTATTTAAAAAGAAAACCACGTTTCGGCCCCAGATTTGAACCCTTTTCAAAGTTACACCTACAACAAAGCGACAACCTACACCGGCCAACGTTTTAAATAAAAACATTGGCCAGTGTAGGTAGTTTTAAAAATTACACATCATTGGTTTTGAACTACTGGCGATATTAAATCTTTTTGTGAGCTAAATCGTTTAGTTGAATATTATAAAGGGATTCTGCGCATGTTTACAACCAAATTTGTGCTGATGTAACCAAATTGCCCTACTAAATTTCGTTGTTGTATTGAAAGATTCTCTTTGCCCAGGCAAGAAATTCAATTGAGTCAACTAAATTTCATTCTACTGTTTCATTCAACAAAACGGTCAACAATGCTCTCGGTGTATTGTCAAGAATTGGAGAGACAGCCCGCGCGTTCTGCGCAAATGTTATCGAGAGGAGTCGGCCGGTCGATTCCTCAGAGGCGTCTCGCTCGAGGGGAGCGAGCCAGCGCGTTGCACCACAGGCCGTTAATGCGACAAACGCGTAATAACGCAACATTCGGGACGGGCGGCGATTGATCGAAAGTGCGGCCTTGAACCGCCTTGATAGAATAATCGGACATTTTCGACGGAGCCGGTTCTACGCCGACGTCAACGCCGCAAGTGCGTTTCGCGATGCGGAGCCGAGAGAAAAGAAGAGAAAAAAAAAGAGAAGGAAAGAACCGACGAGAGGCATCGATCGAGAAAATTGCCGACTAAACCGACAATCTTTGGCTGTACAAGTGGCTGTCGTAAAAAACAACTGACGAGACGAAGAGCGCTAAGTGGATGGGCAAATAATCCGCTCGGGGAGGGCAAGCGATAAGTAACGCGCGGAAAAGGAAATCGACGCCACGATTAATCGCCGCGTCGTAAAAAACCCGCGTACGCTAATTTCGTGAAAAAAAAATCGCGACGCCGTATTGACTTAATCCTTTCTCCGCGCTAGATAACGTCGCTCCGTCGCTCGATAAGAAACCGTAAAAGAACAATCTCCGCCGTATATCGCTTCGGAAATGGCCAGGTCGACGCTGTGAAAATGTCGACGCATCGCTCCGTTTAAATTGCACTTATGTGGACTGTATCGTCTCAGTTTCACGTCGCGCGAGGCTGCGCTTGGAAACGTCGTCGGCGCGACGTCTCGCGATCGTAAAACGCGATCTCGCTCCGAGGCTTACCGCGCGCTCCGTTTCTCCATCATCGAAGACCTTCTCTTCCCTCCGCTCTCGCACTCGCACTCGCGGACAACGACACCCTCGACGGCACCCTCACGTTCGCGCGAACGTCACCGTAGGCGTAGTCCGACTCCACAGGGCGCTCAGTCTCGACGACTCCTCGCTACGACGCTCGCCGACGATCGCTCCCATGACTGCTGCGGGGAATCGTAACCCGAGCACGTAATCGGCATTCGCCGACGCGAACTTTCCGCGCGAGACCCGCTCGCGAATCCTCGTCAGCAGTTCGACCGATGAAAACACCCGGTGTTGACGAGCCCTGGCCGTTCTCGCCGGCCGATTCCGCGCACGCGGATGTGTCACCACCATTCGGCACGTACCCCCCCGGCGGCTCTATTGTTCAAACGCCGACTCCGTCCAAGTCTCGTACTCCTCGCCCCCCGTCAATTTTCCCCAACTCTCCGAGGAATCCGCTCGAGAATCGAGATAGCGAATCGCACGCCGAGATGTCCCGGCTCGCGGAGGGGCCGCCTCCAGGTGGCCTTAAAAATCGCGGCCGAGGATCGCGCGCCGCACGTCTGCCGCCGCGTTATCGCGCGTGCGTTATCTCACGGGCGTCCATCCCGCGGTGCTCCGAATTTCCTCTTCCCTCCGCACCGCTCCTCACTCACTCTTCCCCTCCGTTCGTCCCGCGAGGTCCAGCCGGTCTCTCCGCCGCGAGAGGGAAAACACGCGCGCACGCCTCGCGACAGGCGGCGAGGAGTCGCCGCGAAATGCTCTCGCGCTTCTGCCGACGTCACCACTTATCGCGTAGGAAAGCACCTTGCATCACGAGCGGCGTATATCCACGCAGCCGTCACCCAGTTGTCACGGGGCGCCTCCTCGTCCTCCCCGCCGTCCTCGTCCAGCACCTCTCCGGGACGAAGAGTCCTCCCCTCTCGCGCTCGCGTCTAAGAGCCTCCGCTCTTTCCGCTACCCCCCCCCCTCTCTCGCTGCCACCAACGATAGACCACCCTCCCTCACCCCTTGTCCTCTCGCCGCCCCCCCCTTTCCGTCTATGTTGACCGCTAAACGAGCGGCGGCGTGCACGTGTGTGCGCGCGCTCGCGCGCCACGCCGGGCCGTCACGCACACGCGGACACACTGGAGCGGCTGCTCGCAATCGGCGCACACGGCCCCGGGATGTGGCGAAATTTTTGCGTTAACCCAGTTGGCCGCGATTTTTCGAGCTCGCTCGCTCGCTCAGGGCGCGCTCGCGCTCGGGCTTCTTTATTTAAATCCACGAGTTACACCTTCGCTCGCGCCGTCTCTTCACTCGCGGCCGCCTCCCGTTTTCCGCGCGGGGCTTTAACACTTTCGCCTCGCGGTTACGCCAAGATCGGCTAAATCGCCCCGCTTCGCGCGGGCCGCTGTCACGTCGGAGGAGGAATTGGCGCGGACGCGCTCCGCCGAGGCCGAGAGAGCGCGCAGACTGGCGCGGATTCGGCACGCGCGTGCCGAAGACACCGGATAGACACCGCGAGGCTCGCAGCACGCATAGCCGGAGTCGCGCGCCGCGCAGCGCCGCGCCGCCGCGGCTCCCGACATCCGCGACTATTGGCCGCGAACGGGCCGCGTGGTGCTGGTTGCCTGTGCGCGATGCGAAACCTCAATTTCCGATATTATCTAAAATGATGTAATCCAGTCTTCGCCGACGGCGGATACCTCTAGATTACCGATTCAGCATTCATCTTGGCTGCTTAGCTATCCTGACCGATCTATGCAAGTTATCTTCAAGCTTATTCTATGGAGCGCAAGAGCCAGTCGATCATTCTTCTCAGGCTACTTACATTTGTCGTACAATAAATTTTTTAAGCGTGTTGATTGGCTGCGGGATAGTAAAATTCTCGAGTATCTAGACATTTTTTTACTCAGCAGCCAATCAACGCGCTTGAAAAATTTGTCGTGTGACAAATGTAATATTAGCCTTGGGTTGGTACGACATTTGTCGTACGACAAATTTTTTAAGCGTGTTGATTGGAGGACAGTAAAATTCTCAAGTATCTGGAATTTTTTTTACTCAGCGG
>NW_011967170.1:528645-569537 GCF_000949405.1 Vollenhovia emeryi
CTCAGCAGCCAATCAACCCGCTTGAAAAATTTGTTGTTAGGCTTGTGCCGGTATGACATTTGTCGTACGACAAATTTTTCAAGCGTGTTGATTGGCTGCAGGATAATAAAATTCTCGAGTATTTAGAAACTGTTTACTCAGCACCTGCTTAAAAAATGTGTCGTGCGACAAATGTAATATCACGCTCATATTTGATTGGTCGATTTCTTGCGTCGCGGCTTAGCCTTTTGCGTCCATTGTAGAATAAGCTTAAGGCTTGCGGCAAGCCGCAAGAAATCGGCCAATGACAGTCGATTATTCTTCTCGCATTGGGTGTGATTGGTCGATTTCTTGCGACTTGCTGCGTCTATTGTAGAACCAGTCTAAATCGCTGTACGATCTATTCGTTGCGATCCATGTACGGCACGTAAAAGAAGATGAGAAGAATGCGTCGTAATAATACGAGCTCGGAAATTGAGATATTACTTGTACTAGTTATCGATTGACGAACAGCTTTTTGTGTTAACAAGTCGCACTTCACCGATGTTCCAAAGCAATTGTGCGGAAAGACATTTTTCGTAGACACCGTCGCGATATTTTCGCGCACGTGGCAAAAATGCACCGGTGTCTACCTGCATTTTATCATAAAAATATGAAAGTTAAAACAGACTATTGGAAGAATATGGAAGAGCTATTCTAGAACTACCAAATGCTTCTCGCATCTTAATCAACTGACTGAATCTCCCTGCCGTTTTCGTATTTTCCCCTGCTCTACAATTCTTTTCCGTTAAAACGTTTATAAAAGCAAAAGTATGTACTTTAAATATCAATAGAGAGAAAAATAAAATAACATATTTAGTTGTCGTTATTAGTGACAGCATTGATAATTGCATCCGGAAAAAGTTTGTTCGAAATCAAATGAAATGGTTGAAATATTTACCTTACTATATGCAGAGAATTTTCTCTTAAAATTTACCCTGAAAATTATGTAATTGTGGAACGAAATGGCATTTCGAAGAACTGTATGAATTTTTTGAAAATTAATCATACATTTTACTAGCAGAATGTATGGTAAAAATTCAAGAAGTTCTTATATAATTCTTCGAAATGCCATGTTCCACGATTACATGATTTTCAGGATAAATTTCAAGAGAAAATTCTCTCAGTGCAGACTTTTATTTAATTTCAAAAAAATGATTTCCTTGTCTTAACCAAAATTTTATTTAATCGAGACTGGAATCTCCTAGAAAATTCATATCTATTTCTTCAAATCTAGCAAATGCTTTAGTGACAGCATTCATTTCTACACCCAGAAAAAAGTTTGTTCGAAATCAAACAAATTTGCTTAAATTTCCACCTTACTGGACTTTTATTGAATTTCAAAAAAGTGATTCCTTTATCTGAACCAAAATTTTATTCGATAGGAATGAAATTTCTTCAAATATAACAAATGTACAAGTAAATAAAAATCGAGTAGATTCAAAGAAACATGATTCGAACGTATCTCACTTGTTTGGCCCGACAAAATCTTTTTTCCGAGTGTAACAGTTGGCCAGAAATGTACAATTTCTCTTCCGTAACACGTCGTCTTGAAGGGTTAATCGCTCGGGCATCCAGCGAAAAGTATCCGCGCCAGGATCTCGAGGTATCGATGGCCGGATAACGTGACGCGGGTATCGCGTTCGAGGCGCTCTTCGCTCCACTTTGCGACGGGGAAACGTTATACTCTTCGCTATCCACGCGATAGCGAGTCCCGGGCCTCGATGGACGCCTTACACCTCGGCGATCACGAAGGAATCGCGCGAACGCGGGCGAAACGTGGCGCGCGCGGACCGAGCTATACGATTCCTCCGCTTCCAATCGTCCTTGACACACTTCCGCTCTCACCCGTCCCGCGCACCGAATCGATGCAATCGCGGAAGTTACGCGCGCAATACCCCGCCTGCTCTTATCCCTCCTGTACAGGGTGTTTCACGACCAGCCAGAGGCTCACCTTTCATTCACGGATTCCGACTCGAGGCTCGTCCAGTTACAATTCGTGACAGTAAGAAAAAAAATATGTGCACGTCAACGACCCTTCGTGGATCCAAGCTCGACGGTGACAACGCGCGAGAGACCCTGCCTTTCGTTTGTAAACTGCGAAATGAAAAAAACTTTTTCCCAAGTCCGGCGCGAGACACGGGCACCGACAAAAATATCCGCGTTGCGCCAAACGCATAGCTATAAATGCGTGCGCACGTGCACGTGCGAATACTCGTCGTACGTCAGGCGTGTTGCGTTAACGCCTCTAGCGTGTGTACCATTCGTTACTTCACACTTGGACGTGCTTTGGCAATCCTCCCTAGTCCTGAGCGAGAGCGCTCGGCTCTAGTCGATTAACTTTTTACCGGGCGACGTTAAGTAGGTAATAAATGATCACCGTGTGCTCTCAACGTACTTGACGCTCCATATCCCCGCGCCACGGCACCGACGAGCGTCATCGTCTTCCGATCCTCGCCGCGACTCCTTTTCCCTACGCACGCACGCACGCACGCACGCATGCACGCACCAAGTCGCACGTGTATTTCGCAATCTCCCGCGGAGGCCCCGAAGACGGCCGAAGACGTCTCGCTGACGCACGAAGAGAGCAGAAACGAGCGGGCGGGCAGGCAAAGCAGGTACCGACGCGGCGTGGCCCGCTCCGACTTGGCGCGGCCGAGTATCGCTTGTGGGTCGAGACTCGTATATGCGGGACCTGTACCCCGCGTGTAATATAGGTCAGTGGGCCAGGGCGATCGCGGACGGCAACGCGGACGTGCGCGCCGCGTCGCGTCGCGCCACGCCGCGCCGCGCCGCGCGCGCAACGCGCGCGTTCGAGCCGCGGCCTGCCTTGCCTTGCCTTGCCTTGCCTGCCCGCCTGCCTGGCCTGGCCTGGCCTGGCCTTCCTCTCCTTGCATCCCCCCTGTGTTATCTTCGCCTGGGACCGCGAATGTTTAAAGGCATCATCCCCCGCTCTCGACGAGACCGGCTATTAGGGGTGTTTACGCTTAAACGGGCTATTGATCAAGAGACTCGTCGACACGCGTGTCTCGCGACAAGCATGTGCGACGGAGATAATAGATATGTAAATGAAACGTTGCGCGGAAAATGAAAATGATGAATGGATCGCGGGGAAGATTGAAAGTGATAAATGACCGCGCGGAGAATCGCCGCTCGTATATCTCTTCCGCAGAGCGAGACGGCATTTTTGAAAATAAGTGGCCCGTGTATCCTTTAAATTGGAGCGTGTTACGTGGAAAATCGAAAATGGCTGAGTAATACACATGATAAATGAGGACAATTGAATAATATATAGATTTCATGAAATTTCGTAAGACTCGAATGTGGGACGTGCAGCCCAGAAAAAGGATTTAGTTAGGTTGAACAAATGAGACACGTTGAAATCTATTTCTTTGAATCTACTAAATTTTTATTTACTTCTACTGAAACATTTGTTACATATGAAGAAATTTCATTCCAATCTAATAAAATTTTGGTCAAAGAAATCATTTTGTTCAAATTTAATAAAAAATCTAGTAAGGTCAAAATTCGAAGAAAATTTGTTTCATTTCAAAGAAACTTGTTTCCGGGTGCGTCGAAGGGAGATCGTGGTTTTGCGTACACTGAGAAAAAGTCTTAAATAATTTATTTGTGACATATACATATATTATTTCACTGAAGTAAACATTATATGCTACAAATAAATTTTCTAAAACTTTTCTCAGTGTAAACTCGCCAAGTTATCAACGTCAACGTCAAACCAAATGCGAATTGGTACCGTTTCGCCGAGTACTGATATTATTCCATGCTGTTTCCTTAATACCACGATTATTCGACGTCATCTCGATGGACCCCGAGAAACTAACGTTGTACTTCTTCAAATAGACCGCCGTCGATATTTAGTCCCGCGCAAGAAATCGAAAACCCATCATCGTTTAAGCTGACAAAATTGCACCCGCGATTTTCTAAGCGCGTACGCAAAATACCTTACAGGAATAAACGCAATAAATTAACACCGATTCGCGGCCTGCAATTTTCATAGTAATCGTAGAAAATTAAGTGTGTTACGGCACGTATAAAAATATATCGCCGCAAGTAAGGCAGGCTTCGTTGGAGTCTCTGATCGATAAACTGACTAGTATAAAAAGCGTAGTCGAAGGTTAATTCCAGGAGATTTTTCGCGCGGTCTGCGCACTTTTATTCTTACCTCGCTCATTCGATACAATCTCCGAGTTGACTCGATCTCGCCGTTAACCCGCGACAATCCGCGTCAGCGGACAGAATATACGACTTCTCTACGCGAGCGAGGAAGGGAGCGCGGAAGGGCCGGGAATGTACCTATCGAAAAACTCCGGGGGAAACGGGTTAATACCGGGTTCCGTGTACGCGCTCCTAATGCCTCGGATGCCGTTTTGTTTTTAATAATGTCGTACCCCGCGCGCACTTTGTACGACGAGAAACCGCGGAAAATTTAATTTCGTCGTCTCGCTGGAATAAATGAAAGACATGAATAGCAAGTGGCCGGCATCTCCGAACGACTTAAGCATTTCCAGCGGCGAACTCTCGGCGGAGTGCAACGACGGTCCGCCCCGCCGTGGCCTGTAATCTCCGGAGAAAAGAGAATGCGAGGAAGAGAGAGAGAGAGAAAGGGGGAAGAAAGAGACCGGCGGCGAACTGCGCAATACGCGCGTAACACCTACGCGAACGTGAAATTAATATCGATAACCGAAACGACGCGTTGCGACCCGGCGCATAAAGTAAGGCCCCGGCGCGTCGGGCGACGCTCGGCCCCGCGCGGCGAGAATTCAAGTCCACGCCCCGAAATAAAAGTACGCGCGCGTATAAATTTCACGATTGTGCGCGACACGTGACGGTCCGCTTATTTTTCTAGCCTAACGGCCTTAACTAACTTTGGTCGTCGTCGTAAAACGTGCCGTTTAATATCGGCACGCCTCGTTTTCTCGTCGCGCGCTTAACACCCGCCTGTACAACCCGATCCTTATCTCTCGTCGACGAGCTTTGTACCAGCCGAATAAAGCCTCGGAATACAGCGATCGTATTTAGAACTAATTGCGACTAAGGAGATGATTAGTAGACGGGATTAATTGCGCGCATTAATGTACGCGGAAAATTACATTGTTTTCCGTTGCTCTGCGAATTTTGACATGGTAAAAGTACGCACGTTCATTCAACGTTCGCCTCCGCCAATTTATTTCGCGATACGTTTGTTAACGTATCACGCTATGTGTGATTATTATGTGTAACATTCCAGTTTAATTCAGCTATTACCAATCGCATTAGCTGTCGTAAATTGCGCGGCTGCATAATTTATTATCATAATTTTCTATCATTCATGGCTTTCGTACGCAATCACGTTGTTTAAATGGCTTTCTTAACTGCTTGTTAATATCATGTATTTTCATTATTGCAGAAAAAATTTCTTTAAAATCAAATAAATTGGTTGGAATTTTTACCTTACTAGACTTTTATTTAATTTCAAAGAAACGATCTATTTCTTTAAATCTAGGGAATGTCCTATATAATGACAGCACTGATAATTACACCCAGAAAAAAAGTTTGTTCAACATGAAACAAATTTGTACTATTATTTATATTTGTATTTTATATTTGTAATTTGTAATTTTTATATTTGTAATAAAAGTCTAGTAAATGAACAAATTAGTTTAATTTCGAACAACCCTACTAGACTTTTACGTAATTTCAAAGAAATTATTTCTTCACGTTAACCGAAACTTTATTTGATTGAGACTAGAATTTCCAAGAAAATTCCTATCTATCTCTTCAAATCTAGCAAATGTTTTAATAAAAGTTTCGTTCGATTCAAAGAAACATCATTTCAACGTATCTCATTTATTTAACCTAACTAAATCTTTGTGGTGCAGTGCAACTATGTAATTAATACAAGATTTATTTGCAGCCCAGTGCATCGTAATAAAATAGAGGGAGGCTTCTAATCACAGATCTTGAAAATCAAAACGCCGGTACCATATGCACCACAGACCGAGAATGAAAAATTCCTCGACAAATCGTACGTCGACTGATAAAACTGGCGACGTTTGCGGGACACCCTGTATCCGCGCGCACTGTAACAGTGACACTCGCACTTTCACGGACGAGAACACCTGTTCTCGCGGTGATCAAACACGGCGAGATATCGCGTATCAATCGCGAGGATCGACCGAGAGGATACTCGCCAAGATTGGCGTCCGTAAGACGCGAAGAGAGCCGCGCCGTTTTTATCTATCGACATTTGCACGCAAGGAACAAAATGTGAGCGGCCATTTCACGAAAATCCGCTGCTCGTGTCTTCAAGAAAACTGCTGCGATAAAAATCCGTGAGACTTTTAGGCGACTTTGCGTGATTCGGCTAAAAGAGTCAAACTGAGTATCGGATTGGATATCAAAATTATTAAAGACGGAGATTAATAAATCCAAGCCTTGTATCTATAGAAATTAAATTTTGCACGGCGAAAGAAACGTGCGTGGAAAATAGAGATTTGTAGAGAAAGAAACTTCTCCACGAAGAAAGTTTTTCTCCTTCGTTATTTTTTGCAGCGCTAATTCAACTCATTGTACAATTTTCTCTCTAAATTTTTTTTCTACGAACTACCCGATTCTAAAGTCGTTGAAAACGCAACGGTGCTCTCTCAATGTGCACGTTTGCAAAATTCTGTCACTTCGAGATAATCCTCCACCATAAGATAATTTCTAAAACCGCATACAGTAATAGCAATAACATTAAAAATATTTATTATTGTATTAGCGCAACAGTACAGAAAAAATATTTATTAAGTAATATATTTAAAGCAAATGAGATACGTTGAAGTGATGTTTCTTTGAACCTACTCAATTTTGATGAAGACACAGATATAAATTCTCTCAGGTCCGGTTTTTCATTTTCTTGGTTACCTGTTAACCAGAAGTTAGCCGATGCCCCGTTTCCTCCTAGACAATAATGTAGAAAAAACTAGATAGCACTAATCTCTTAACCAGAAAATGAAATCGCAGGTCTTAGAGATTCCGGTCTTAAATAAAATTCTGGTTAAGCTAAAGAAATGATTTCTTTGAAATTAAATAGAAGCCCGGTGGGGGGTCAAAATTCCAAGAAACTTTGTTCGATCTCGAACAAACTTTTTTCTAGGTGTACAGTCATCGATCGAGCGTGTCAACGCGAGTGATCGAATTTTGCGGACGGCGCAGAAATAAACTAATTGATGGTTTTCGGGGCGATTAAAGGGCGACCGGCTCCAGGAACGAGAGTGCACCGTTACTCGCGTGTCGAGTCACTCCGCCAAGTTTCATACGCGGGATTGACGTGTGCCTCTCGGGGTCGGAACGGCGCGGCCCGGAGTCAGACGTTAATCTACACCGCGAATCAGAGTCAGTGGCGATCCGTAGAAGGCGATCGCGCATTTAAATTGGTCGAGGTCTCTCGGTTACGCTCGAGTAGTAACACACTTCCCCGGCTCGGGTATGCAGCTGTAAACTGTTCTGCAGACGCGAGCGCAGCCACGGCCATCGACCAGAGCTCCCTCCGCTCGCGTATACACGGTGTCCCGGAAACCGTCCATCTCTAGCCGGCCTTTTGTCCCAAACAGAGGCACCGAGACTCCCGTAATCTCTTTGTGCGATAAATAAAACAAGCACAATCGTAAACACTTTCGTCCATATTTATGAGCGGTCTGTCTTAAAGATATATCAGTTATTTTTTTACAACTCCAGAATCATTGCGCAGATCTCTAGAAACTGTAGACTATAATTGCGAGTCGCAAAAAATTATATACGCGATACGATTCTACTCTTTTTGTTTCCGTCGGCAATAATCTTGTAAAAATATTCATATTGGCGATAATTGTGCCGTAGTGAATTCAGTGGAATTTTTCGAATTCTGAAAAACGCTATCGCGATTCCGCCGAGGGATTCGCGGTTTTGAGGGGCACCCGGTAGACTCGAGGTATTCCGTATATACCTTTCGCCGTTCCAGTCTTCCTACTGAGTTCAGGTTCACACCCGCGTTACCCTCCTTTATCACCGGGGAACGCGGGGGCAGGGAACCCTAAAATGTCGTACGTTTCTTTTTCTCTTAGCCTTCGCGTCGCGAAGTTGATTCATACCGTCGGCGAAATAGAAAGTCCCCGCATCGCGATACAAGGCGAACGGAACTCGCGGAGCGACGCAAATATCAACGCTATTCTTAGCTTTATTTATTGCAATTGCATGATACCGGTCTTGCACAATGTTTATGTAAGGAATAAAGATAGCGCGAGCGGAGCGCCCCGCATTTTTATAGGGAACTTTAAAAGCTTCGCCTCCCTTTTTCGTCCGTCCCAATTGCACAAACGTCGCGCGGATTGCATAACATTTGAATTATACGAGACGCTATTTCGATCGTTTGTATGCGATTTAATCTTCTATTGCCCAATGTAATTTCCAAGTCACGTATCGGTTTTATTATCGTCCCCTTCCCCTTTGTGCATCATATTCCGCCCGCCTTCGCACAGTTGTCTGAAACCACCAGACTCCTCGTCCTGCAGGAGTCCTTCGACGCGCGTTAAAAGATCAGTCTCGGTCCGCTTTAAGTTCTAAAGGCCCACGACCCGAGTAAAACGTTAATAAGGCTGTGAAAAGGTCCTGATCGATTGTCCTTAATATTAATCGGGTCCTAAATGCGTATAAATGATCAGGCCCCTAAAAAGTTTGTGACAAATAGTTTACAAGAACCTTGTAAGGAAATATTATCGGGGCCTCATAAGAAAACATAATCAGGCCCTTTCAAAATATTAATCCCCATCTTTAATTAAGGCTTGCCGAGCAGAAATTTAAAGAAATTTAATTTTTTAAGGTAATTTTTTAATTGTGTTAAATTGTATAGTTATCAAAAGTATATTCAGGTCATTGAGTTTATCCATGACCCAGACAACTCGCTGCCGGATCGTAATCGGCTCGCCTTTTATACTAATGCGGGATGAGTTTTACTCGCGAAAAAGCCTAACGCGCGGCAGCGAGTGGTACTGTTCAGGCTAACGTTTATCAAACCTTATTATGAGGGAATTCGTGAAACTAGGGCATTCTTAATAATATCAATATGGCCCCGATGTGGTATTAGTAGAGCATCCCTGAATTCGTGAAACTGGCGCATCATTAAGGGGATGCTGGAGTGATTCTGCACTTTTGGCACCTTTCGCTCGTAGAACTGCCAATTCGTGAAAACATTTGTGTAATATACAAATTATGTGGCTTTTGCGTATAGACCGACAGTGTCCCACTATTCAGATTAAGCGAAAGAACGGCATGGTATCATTGAAATTAAGTTTTATGGAATAGCTGCAAGCTGATTGGCTACACATTTCTCGGAACTACCATAGAACTTGGACCGAGCACCGTGGACACAGGCCTTAAGCCTCGTGAAACTAACCAATCACCGTCGAGTATTCTGCTCACACTTGACCGTGATTGGTCAACTTCTCAAGGCTCGGGTGTTGAATCAATCGCCTATCGTAGACTTGCAGCCTTCGCCCGAGCGACGTACAAGTCGGAAGAAAGTTTTTCTTACGTTGACACACATACCGCGGTCAACGGTACATCCCGATTTTCTCGCTCGCCGATCGAGCGGGCATTCCCGGCGTGCGCGATGCGCCGGATCTCCCGCTGACCGGGGAACGATGATAATTTTGAAAGTGAATTCAGTTACCAGAGGTGAAAGCAGCCGCTGTCGATGTCCCTGACGCGAGTGGCGAACGTGACACGGTGACCAAATTCGATCCTAAGCCCGAAAGCTACACATCTCGCGACCTGCAAAACCGCCGTAATTTAATTCTTCAAGGGGCAGATTTGTTCTTTAACAATTAAATTGACGGGCAAAATGAAGGGCCGGTCTAAAGTCTTCATTTCGCCAAAATACCTATTGTTACTGTTAATTCGCGAAATTAAATCAAAGAGCAGCATACGCGCGTAAAATTCACAACACACTCGGCTCGCACAACTGCACTTGCCTTTGTTACAGCCTGTTCTCGGCTGTAATTGTGCAAGTTCTTTATTTTTAACTTTATTCATAGGTGATTTCCTCGCATATAAATCCGCTATGTCGACCCAAACACCAAAGTGACTCATCGTTTTTTAATAAACTTAGACCAATTGTTTGCACATTTGATTTTACTGCTGAAGAGGGTCGCACGCGAAGACCGAAACGTTCTGTATCATATTGTTACGAATTTTATATCTTATATTAGAAATCACTGATATCTAATTTTATCACCTTCGTTCAGGTGACGGCTCACATTGCCTCTGCTAAACTTTTTATTATTTTAACTGCTAACGCTAATTTTAATATTGTTTTATTGGGGCCTTTTTATATTTATTTATTACTTTTACGCGGGCTGAAAACGCGCGTCGTTCTCACATAGATTTTATAGCTTACCCTTTATTTTTAACGCCCGAAAAGTGGAACGTTCTGAAGATCGAGCAACGGGGAAATATTGGCCCGTGTACTCGCCATACATTCAGCACTAAATGCGACAAACGCGAGCTGATCCAAGTTTTGTTTGCTTAACGCGAAGATCGCGGTCAATGTCGGCGTGAGATGAGAATCGGAATAAGCGCATTCAACGCTAAATGCGTGGCGGGAATATGGTCCAATATATTACACCACCCACTTGATCTTGACGACCAAACGCTCCGCTATTCTAACAATAGCTATTGAATTGTTAACCTTCGTTAAGTTTTTTTTTCGCTTTATCGAGGTGGAGCGCGCTTAGCGATCACATCGAGTTTCTACTCATTCCCTTCGTCAACTTTATTCTTGAAGTAAAGTATTTTCTAAGATAATCTCGCGGATACTCTTTTCTCTCTTAGAAACAGCTTTCTACGCTACGCCGACGGAATAAAAATAATTTCAGCTTCTAAATAAAGCCACAGTTTGTTTCTTCGTTAAAGAGGAGAGGAGATCCTCGGGCTGTAACGCCGGTGTCCCGCTTTCGTAACTCAAAAATCTGGCCGCCTTAAACGACGGCCTCTCCTACACGCCGCGTCGCTCCTTGCCCTTTTATTAGGGATTCAGATCGCGTACCCTTTGCATCGAAGAAACCTCGCCCGCCGAAGCCCACTGACGATACACGGCGATATTGCGCAACGGATTTAATCCTCGGCCAAATAATTCCGGAATACGAAACTACGCGCTGACCGAAGTGGTTCTTCCCCCCCTCTCTCTCTCTCTCGCGACCGGGTTGCATCGATTTTGCAATGATCCGTGGACTTTTTTTTTAAGCAAACGCGACTCTTAAATACTCGAAAGAACGTCTTGCATTCCACTTAATTCAATTTGCTTAACCGCGAGGCCTTTAAATTAAGATATAAACGAGACGCATACGTTAATTACGTGCCGGGCACGTTAATGCTTCTGATATTTCTGGATTATTACTTCTGACACTTCCTGTGCAAATTTCGCTCATCGTGTTACTTTATTCACGACACTTCACTACATTTACATTTATATATTAATAACGCCAATTTTTCCGCAGGAAATATCAAATACAATTTAGATTTCTTTTTTTTCTGTGATTGTGTGATTAATGCAATTTCAATAGAGCCCGACGACACTGGATATTTCGCTGTAAAATATTCATGTAGGGTGTTGATAAATTATTATCACCGACAAGATTTGGTTTAAAAGACAACGCTCTCGAAAACTGCACAAGCTTTTTATACGCCGGTACACAGTTCTTAACGAAAATAGATTTCGATGTTCAATATCTACCGGTTCGCGGATAAGATGACGATGATAGATCACGTACTCGGGGCCTCTCGGAAGGACGTGTCGCCTCGGTTGAAATTGAAAGCGGAGCATAGCGAGACACGTGTTCATACGTCACGATCAATCAAGCGGGGATTTCAACGACGACACCGCGCTCGGTTATTTTCGTACCCCCTGCAAAATTGACTTTAAGACACGCCCTTGCAACTTGTGGAAAAAGTTCCGTGAAAAACCGTCGTTCTATTAGCTAGATCTAATCTTAGTGCGGTAAGTAGCAACGGATGTACTTGTCGGACACGCGATTCTCCGCCGCGCTCATTTGTAATGTATCAGCCTCGTGAGGTTATTCCGAAAACTGCAATACCTTACATAATGTAATATCTTGCACCGTTTCCAGTTATGTAATTATTATTTAGCTACAGATTTGAACAGTCGCCTTTCAATATCGTTCACTAATTATTCCACGTATATTTTGCCTACCAATTTTTCTTTTTCAGAAATCAATGCAACGTTCAAATATATCTACACTTGGATTTTACCTTTTTGTTTTATTCAAAATATTTCCAGCATTTTGAGATCTGGAAAGCTTAAAGAAACACGCCACAAATTGTATTATACGTTTAGCTACGAGTGAAAACTAATCATAGCGATATAAAGTTACCGCGACGTTTAAGTCACGTCCTTGCTTCGATTGGGATCTAGGGCAGTTCGCTCTCCTGTCCTCGAACTTCAAGCGAGAGACAAATTTTCCGAAGGCGCTTTATTCCGGAGGATCATTCGTTCTGACCGCGGATACATTGACAAATTTGATCGGACACCATCAACTTGGTGTCAAACCGAAAAGGATTAGATCAACAGGTCCCCGGTGACAAATGCGCTTTGAGCTGCACTTGAGGCGAATTCCTCAAACAGACCGAGAACTTTGGACGCGCCGTATCGAAGTGCTCTCCGACATAAAGTATTTTTCGACAATGCAGTCTATTCTCCCACCCCTTTGACAATATAATAATACCAAGTTGACTCTCCCACTTGCCGCACACGCTTCTCTTTTCTCCTCGTCGTCCCGATCCGTCGAACCATAACAGGGTTGGCTGGAAAAATCCAGGGGGTGGAAAAAACCATGGTAAATTCCAGTTTTCACCGTCCCGGACTTTATACAATGGAATAAATTGGCAAAAATTATCAAAATAACTAATACCTAATTAAATATATATTTCTATAAATATTAGTTATTTTTATAGTCTTTATAAAAAAAAGATGTTTGTTTTAAATACTAAATCATATTAATCGCTATTTTAAAACCAATATAATAAGTTTTTAATTAAAGAGCATTGTTTTATTGAAATTAATACATGTTTTTTAAAACGAGAAACTTCGGAGATACTAAATTTTATACTAACTTTTAGTTTATGCGGGAAACAATACTTTTCTGCAGTGCTTTCTAAAAGTTGTCTACTTATCTTATCATTTTTAATAGAGAAAACTAGTTTTTGCCGGTTCTTTCCGGAAAATACCGGTTTTTACCGCCGGCATGGATTTAATAAAAAAAATGTGGAATTTTGCCAACCCTGAACCACGATAATTTAATCAAAGGAAAAGCTCCCGCATCCAAATTACGAAAGAGAGAGAGAGACTTCCGCTTCACTTGTTCCCCCGTTAACGTCGCGTCGCAAAATGGCAACGTGACAGGTGGTATCGCGCAGAGATATCCTTAAATTCTTCTCCTCCACCGTCTTGACGGACACCGTGACGTGCGCAGGGCACGAAGACGGAGGTGGAATTCGCGGAATGATATTTAATACCTGTAGCCCGAGCATGGCGGATGAGACGGGATACGCTAATGGTAAACACGACGATAACGCGGGCGCGAAGGGGTGGACAGGAAGGGGTGACGAGGATGGCAGATCGCGCGCGCATCGAGTTGCCATGTCGACGGGCGCGACGCGACTCCGCGGTGACGTAACCCGCGCGTCTTTGCGTCACGGGGCTGGAGAATATAGCCCCGGGGCGGCGCGGGGCGGCGCGGGGCGAAAAGGGACCGCGGGACGCGGGGGCGAGGGAGCGGGCGGTTTTAGGCCCGCGCTTGTAGGGCACCTACGGCCGGTTACGTAATCTACAGCGCCGAGATAGCCACGGATCGATCGTTTTCGCCGGCGAAAAAAGGGCCTGCGCGCCCAGATTGGCCGCGAAGGTTTGGCCCCAAGGATCCCGGCCGGACGAGTCGCAGGGCAACCTCGAGTACCTGAGCCGCGCTGAGTCCGGCGGAATGGGGCGTTCCGGTTGTCGGCTTCGGAACAATGTCGAGACGAATACCACGATATCTTGCCTATTCTGTTTATTAGTAGAGTTTGCGAGTAAAATTTCTTATTCGAGCATCGCCATCCGGGTCTGGATTTTATTTTAGTACATACGCTGCTTCTAGATCTTACGAGTGTTTAATCCAAGAAACTACTTTTATACCATTACAGTTTACACACGGAGAGAATTCTTTCTCAAAAGTTGTCCTGGCAATCGTGTATTCGCGGGACACCATTGTCCCACGATTACATGATTTCCAGGCTAAAATTTAAGAAAAAATTCTCTCCCGTGTACGATTAAAGGATAAAAAGCTGTCTATCTTCGAAATAATTAAGACAACGAGAGAAGTGAGTTTCAGTCGATTTTGCCGTTTAATAAAATGCATAGTCGACAAAATTTTGAAATATTTGTCGAGGTTTGTTAATCTCGATTGTCAAGTTGTTACAAATCAACTCGTTGTTTCCAACGCGCTTCAACATTCAATTTTTACATGTCGATACGTACACAGACGCGGTTTCGATATTTCCTTTCGTCCCCGATAGAAAAAAGGCTTAGTTTCTCAACATTATAATGGCGGCATTCGCGGACAGCCTTGGATAACTAATTTCGCTTAACCAGTTCGTGCGTAATTTTCCTCTCGGGCTTCTTTGCGAAATGTTCAATTACGCGCGAAAGATCGAAGTAGAACTTGCGAAGGGAAGAAAAAGTTGGGGAATCACTGTCTAGTCGAGACGTGAGAGCATTGCGTTAGGATGTTGCAATTGAGAGCAAAGGTGGTACGCTCAGGGTTGATCAACCGGCGAGCATCGCGTGTCGTTCATCAACGCGAGGGTGAGTGCCACCCCTGATCCGTTTCTCACAAGAACTTGCCCCAATCTCTGCACCCGTCACGCGACGCGAAAGAGCAACGTCCAAAAACCGGTCGAAGGTCTTACGTAAATTGTCTTTTTTTTTTTAATATCGTATCAAAACTCGTCAATATAGAAAGCAACCGAAATCGCGTGCAGGCTCGAAGACCTTTTATTTTTGAAAAACCTAATGAAAAATCGACTCGCAACGTACAACGTTTATTGCGATTTTCACCAGCTACCGTGATATTTCGAGGTGAAAAAAAAAACTTCAATACCAGATACTTTACCGTGACAGATACACGCAATCGCGAGTTACGTCAAGCACATTTTAAACGCACGTGTGTATTACTGAAATAATAATCGGGTCGAAACTATACGTTTCAGTTCGCGAAAACGCACCGTACCGAGACCGAGCGTCCCTTAAGGGGATCCTAAAGCCGTCTGTTTTATCGACATTCTTTGTTAGAAGTAATCTTTTGATTAGCTTTATGCATTTCTATAAAGTCAATCAAAAGATTACTTCAAAACAGACGGCTTAAGGATCCCCTTAATAACCCGAAACCCGGTCCTCCGCACGCGCGTTAATGGCAATTAGATTCGACGAGCGACCAAACAAAGATACCCGCGGCCATGTTCGTCCGATGGATTGCGATACACGCGTCCCTCGCCAGAAAATCACAGAAAGGGCCGCAACGCGCGATTCCGCGTGGCGTGACGCGCGAAGCAATTTCCCCCGGATCGCGATGCACTCGCGCGTGACGAGGATGATTGTCGCGCGGCGGTTTGAGCGATATTTAATTACACACGAGAGCGAGGCGCGCACGAGCGAGCGAGCGCGGTGCGACGACCGTGGCGATTATTATCCTACTTAACGACACGGCTGCGCGAAAAGCGCAGGCCAGTCGGTCGACCGGTCGGTCGATACGCGCGTAGGCGTGCAACGGCGACGATGACGAAGACGATGACCGGGGAGGAAAGGGGGGGATCAAGTTTTCTCAGGATGAAAAAATCGGCGACGATTTTGTCGCACGTTAGCTAAACGTAGCTTTCAGACTATCGAACACGACTAACGACATGCAAATTCATCTCGCACTTTGCATATCGTACGCGGCAGTTTGTATCTCGCAATTTATGTCTCGCGTCCCTAAATCCCCAGTATTTTACGTCGCACGTCCGGTATCCGGTGTCGCATGCGTCGCGCATTTTGTAGCATTTGATTTAATTAATATCCGTGCACTGAAAAAAAAACTGTCGAGTCAAGAAAATATTTCTTGATTCAACTGTATGCCGCAGCCACGGGCTGTCAAACAAATATTTGTTAATTCACGTAAACATTTGTTAATTAAAAATATATGTATATTAAAGAAATACTGTTGACTAAACATATTTAGTATTGTAATATCAACAATTTTTTTTCCTCAGTGTAGGGACGCAATTGTATAAATTTTCAATAGTAAGAACGACGCGATCCTAGCAACGATCTTGCCGACGCGTGTCTTCTTAACGACGACCTCTTCGCACTTTTTCTAACGTTTTTCCTCCTCCGTTGTTTTATCCTCGAGTAATAAAATATAATTTCTTTTGCCAATAAAATAAAAAAAATCACCATTTTTCTTTTAATTCACGTTGATATTGGCGCCTCGTCGCGTTTTACCTCATCCGTGTTCACGCACACGTCTCTAATTGTAAGGCAAAAATTTAGCACCGCGTAGCACAGGTGATCCACGATTACTCCTCGTCATCCTCATCGCCGCGGTATATTAATTAAGTTTAGCCTTAACGAGCGTTTCTGTACGAACGAACTCGCGGTCGTGCATATCAATATTTGCGTAGGTGGAGGCACTTACTGCCGCCGGGACGGGCATTGTTCGCGGTGCCGTAGAACCGGCCGTATCGCGTTTGTTTAACGGCGGAGGATACCCGTCAATTCCCGCGGACTTGTGCATTGGCGGCGACGGTAAAAGTGACTCGCCACCGGCCGCGAGCGTTATCGAATCACTTTCGCGAAGTGAGTTACTCCTCTCTACGGGCTCTTCGTATTTTCACCGCCGCATTTAGCGGCTAAACGCGGCGAGCCTTAATTGAAACGTCGACCGAAGTAACGTGCCGTGAAACACCGAACGGCACGTTTTCCATAGAATTTCGATTTTGCAATTCCGCCGGATGACACGAACGGCCCGCATATGTTTGTCGAAACGGCTACAAATGTTTGCGTTACACCCAGAGAAAAAGTCTCCTTCAAATCAAACAAATTTTCATTCTATTCCGGACCTTACCAGACTTTTATTTCGTTTCGAAGAAATAATCCCGCCTAGAGAGAGTAAGGGAAGTGGTTCGAGCCCTGGCTGAGGTAATATTTTTCGCGATAAAGTTTCCGCATTGACCGGTTAACTAATGTGGCCAGGCTGAGGTCGAATGAAAGTTGGAATTTTATTATACTGGCAATTTGAAGAAACTAATCTTTGATCATTTCTTCACCTTGACCAACATTTCATCGAGACTGGAAACTCTCAAGGCCTGTGTCCATGATACTAGAATTTTGATCAAAGTTCTGGTCTCGAGAAATGTGTAGCCAATCAACTTGCAGTTCTTATGGAATAGCTGCAAGTTGATTGGCTACACGTTTCTCGAAACTGGAACTTGGACACAGGCCTTCAGAGAATTCAAATCTACTTTATTTATTACATTTTATTTTGACCATTATGAGTGTCATTATACATTAAACTTTTGTATTTCGCATTCAACATCCTGCGTCGGCTCTTACTGTCAATCTCTTTTCTGGGTGTATACGTTAGACATTATTCCATTTAAAAACATGGAAGATTAGAGTAAACCGTAATCGTAGGTTGAACAAACAAAACCCGTTCGCTCCCTTTCCCTTCTCACTTGACAATACAAAATGAAAGAAAAATGTCCTCGCATTCTATACAATTCTACGTGTCTTGTTATTATTTCACGCTATAAAGCGAACAGCAAATAAATATCTTACTCCAAGCTAATCCGTCCTTTTCTTATTTCACGCCCGTTACTTTCCTCCTGCTCCGACGATAATCTCCGAGCTTTGGCTCTGCTCAAGTAAGAAATAAGATTTAAGTATGTCGCGCATTTATTCAGGCGCTCCTCGATCGCACAGTAGCGCAAACGAAACCGGACGACACAAAGTAGAGACGAGATGGGATCGTTACGCGCGCATTCCCCGTTACATCGCAATACGTGTATCCCGTTACATTATCCATCGCCGTATCGGCATTAAAGAAACGTTAAAAGCACTTTCTCTCATGAATCTTTGTCGATGCGTAAGCCGCGCCGAAAGTCCAAGTCGAGGGGGAAACCGCTGAGGGCATCGTGGTGTACAGATTCGCGGCATTACTGGGCATCACTAGGCATTTTTTGGGCATTAGGCCTTGCTGAGGCGTTATAAAGATAAAACAAGATAAATAAGGTAAAATAAGATAATAAGATTAAGTAATGCCCACTGGGCATTAGTGGGCATACAAGATTTTGCTCAGCGGTTTCTCCCTCGGTCCGAGTCCTGTTGCAAAACTCGCGCCGAATCACATTGCGCGCCCGATTCACCCGAGTGTTGCACGAGTGCAATTGTTTAATTGCCCGATTAATCCGCCCGTCGTGAAACAGCCGATGCAACTTTAATTTGACGCGAGCTAGAGCACGCCTGTACCGTAAAACCGCAGTAAAAAGTACGGTAATCGCATTTCGTTCGTTTTAGTGGCGTTCAATGCCGCATAACTTACGCGTGCCGATCCATTTAAACGGCCTTTAATAGCTTCAATAAGCGATTTGTAATAACCGAGTATTTCCATTTGGTTTTATCGCAAAATGTGCTCGTTTATCACGAAAGAAATTTGACTCGAGTTATGTATAGTAGATCGTCAATTCTGAAAAGTTTGCCAGATCGCAGTACGCGTGCGCGCACAAAGGCGACTTGCAATTAACGAGGCATCGGTTAAAAGTACTTTCGACAATTAAGATTTCCGAGAAGGTGCGTATCAATCGTAAAGTAATAACCATAATTTCGGCCGGCACAATCCGCGCGAGATGTTAAAACGATTTAAAGCGACGCTCGAAAGCTGTTAAGGACCGAATGCAATTTACGTCTTCTCGCGTCCGAACAGATAAGAGATCCTGGGCCTCTCGCGGTTAATTTTCCATTTCTTAACGCGTCGCGACGCCAATCGCCGCGAGACAGAAGCGGCTTCTTCCTCTTCCTCGGTTTCACCCGCGGTTGTTCCAACCGGCCATAAAGTTACAGTCGAATGAAGAGATAATTGATTCTGTCATTCGATTTGCATCGTAAACCAGCCACCGCGGTTTAACAGCTTGCGAGCCTCTACGCTCATCTCCGCGAGATGTGTCCGCAGGAAATTGATTGTTTGAGCAGATTCGCGTTAATGTGACGACTGTTAGAAAGTTCGGTTCGCATTACAAATCTAGGCAAGATTCAATAAAGAGATCAATTAAATCGCTTAAACCACGTATGATTAAATAATAGAACAGTCGGTAATAATAGGTTCAAAAGAATTGATCGGAATAGATAAATTATCCAATAGTTCAAATTGACTTCGACGCTGAATTGGGTCTTATAAATTTATTGGTAGCTCTACTTAAACCAAGTGAAATTAAATAATAAAATGTGTCAATTGTATAATAAAACATTGAATCAAATCAATTGCAATGTATATACATAATCTAACACGTTCGAATTAAATGTCGCAAAAACCTGAATTTTATAAATCTTTCAAAAATTATTCCACGTTACATTATAAAATATCCCAACTGAATTCAATGGAAGGACCACTTGGTAAATAATTATTACGATAAAACTTAATAAGAGATTTCATTTCATTAAATTTAAATATTTTCTAGTGTTACAGGAACATATTAAAACGAGGATATGCGAGAGATTCTGTAATTGCGCCGAACATTTCCTCCGAAGCTATAATTAACAAAAAAAATTATTCCAGTTTTGAAAAAAAAAAGAGTAATTCCTCCTCCGTTGCGTGCCGTACGCTCTCGCCGGAAATAACAATTAATAAAAACACGATGCAATAATACGTAATTAACGTGCGCCACGTGCGAGTTGGTCCGATACGAGGCGCTGAAAGAAAGCGTTCGCGAATTCTCGAGGCCCACTGATCCAGTGACACCGTGCACGCAGGCGGCTGATAGAACACAGCCACGTCGAAAGTAGCAAATCTCGCGGAGAGACTCTCGCTGGTTCATTCATGGGAGCCGTTTCTCGTGTACACACGACCACAGGCGCCGCGCTCCGGCCTCACCGTGTTGTATACACGACGCATTCGCATTCTCCGCTCCCGCATCTCTCGATATCCCGATCTCGAAGTAGGTAACTCGATTTTACTATCTACTCTCGAGTTTGCGCAACACTTGCCGCGCGCGAGCGCGAGCGCGCGAATCCGGTACATTCACCGATAATCGTGAAATCATCGCCGATGTTGCCGCTCGCTAAAACGCCCGTTGTGATTCGCGATACCTCCTCGCCGCCGCGTGTATTACGTACAAGTATACGTAACGTATCGACAGCCGTGAGCGCGGAGCATATATCCGTCACACGGTGAATTTCATTTCGCGACGTGCGCGAATGCGGTCTCGTCAAAAGATAGGTATTTTGTTCTACTCCGACGAGGAGATATAAAATCCATTGTTAAAGCGCATTCCCATTTTCGTTACGTTCCTCCATTTATGTAAAACGGCTGTTAAACGCGCTTCTGCCTTTCGCATCGCGAAACGGAAAAAGATAGAAATTTAATTAAATACCGATATAAAACAAAGTGGAATACAGTGCGAAATTGGGTGAAATTAAATTAAATAGGATTAAATAATTTCGCTCTTGATAACTTTCGTATTTTCGGTTGGGTCGAATATTGCATGTGTGCGTGCATAAGTCGGTATTATATATTTCTCTGACACACATGTTCGTGCAGTGACCAAAAAAATTTTTTTAACTAAGCAAATAGATTTACTTAAAATTTCTTTTTTTTACTAAAGTAAATATTTATTCCATTTTAATAAAAATATCAAATTTCAAGTAAATCGTTACATTTCTTACATTCAACTAAAGATTTCATGAGATAGAGAATACTATTCAGTAAATGAAATCATTGTTTTTGTCAAATAAGAAATCCAATTTTCTTCGCTGTAAAACTTATATCTTAGTAAACATTTTATAGAATTAAAGTAAAATTTTTTTAAGTTAAAATTATCTACTGTTTAATAAATACTTAAATTAAAGAAGTGCATCTTTTAATTCGTTTATTATGTTTTAAATTTAAGCTAATAAGCTATTGGGAGCTATTTAATGAATAA
This sequence comes from Vollenhovia emeryi, assembly GCF_000949405.1. Classification (NCBI taxonomy): domain Eukaryota; kingdom Metazoa; phylum Arthropoda; class Insecta; order Hymenoptera; family Formicidae; genus Vollenhovia; species Vollenhovia emeryi. The sequence continues at coordinate 549,907 of NW_011967170.1, forward strand.
TTTTCTTGAACACAAGTAATATTTTTTGCATCAAGATATTTTTTTTTATCAGTGTACACACGATACCTTTTTCCGTCGTTTTACATTCGGTTTGCGATTTAAAAATGTATCTTGTAGAATGTAGAATGATTAAAGTTCATAAATAAATGTAATATACAAAACGCGTTATAGAATGAGTTGTGCTTTAATCTCAGCAGCCGGATGACAACGGGCAAGTTTCCGTGTTCATAAGATAATTATCTCGCTGGTGTATAATAAAGGACGGTGTACACGTCATAACTATGCATTTGGGGCAAGCTTGTTTAAGTTATATCGCAACTCGAATGTATGTTACAAATGCCTCTGTTTAAATCCCCTCTGTTTTTCGCCTATTCAATAAACAAAAGCAAGGCCGGCCGGAGTTTAATTTAGCTTAATGGCTCTTGTTGACGTTCAACTCTTTTGAAAAAATAACATTCGCCGAACTTGTCAGTATGATTAACCAGCGAATTTTCTTTTTAAATATTATACTTGGTTTGCACGTTTTATTTTTCGACAACTTCTTTCGTCCCAAGTTCGAAGCCAGCTGAGAGCGTGAATAATTGAGCGAAGATAATAGCTTAAACCCCTTCTCACTCTCTCTCTCTCTCTCTCTCTCTCTCTGTCTCTCTGTTGGTTAGTAATTAAAATTAAACGGAAGTTAATGTTTATGTACAGGCAGTGCGCTGATAATGGTGGCGACACGGGAAACGATTATACTCCCCTGCATCTTTAGAATATCGGCTGTCATAATAATAATACGTGTATCCGCGAAAGCCACGCACAGTGAAATCGTACCGGTATCAATCCTCGAAAATAGTTTCGGATTTCATATTGACGCCTCGCCGACGAGACGCCACGCTCCGCAGGATGTGTCAGATAAACCGAAAGTGACTTCGGACGACGTTTTTAATTGGAAAATCTATCGCAAGCTGTTCGAAATACTCGTGTGCGATATTAAAAAAAATGTAGCATCCCCCCCTCATATAAAAATCGTCATTGAAGATTGTACTTTCAATAATCAATGTGACGCGAATGGAACTTGAGTAAAAGATTCTCCGGCAAAATTGGATTGTTTTCAACATCCTCTCGGGCAGGAATATTAAAAGGGACGTTACGCCGATAAATGATTAATGGTGTCGTCAATCTCTTCGAAATTTTTGTCGACCAAGACCGACATCTAATCTTACGCATTCCTGAAATATTCTGCGCCGAGACACCTCGTATATATAAAATCAACGGCGATACGCGTACACGTTTGACGTGCCAAGACTCGGATCGATAGTCGGAGGCACTCGCGGCCTCGCTGGGAGGGAAAGGGCCGTCCTTCCTCTCGTTCGTTCCCACCACGGCTAGGAAGGAGGGCTCGAGGGATCGCAGATAAAGGCAGGCAATGAGAAAAGCGCACCGTGGAAAAAATTCCGCTCGAAAATTCACTGATCAAAGGGCCTCTCGAAATGGAACGAAACAACGTGTAAAGAGTTCCTATTTATCGTTATTTAAACATTATTAACGCGGCGCTAAAAGATACTCTTCGAAAACATCTCATTCCCGAACTTCTATTAAAAAGTTTTCAAGTAATTAAATAGTAAACGTGCCATTTCAAAGTGTCTAGTGACGTGGAAATCCTAGAGTTTCAAGGATAGTCGAGATATATCGAGACATACCATTTGTTCTCGGTTAACATGATCGAAGACTGAATAATAATGTTACTTAATAAAGATATTATTAGGGCTCTGTTAATAAGCATCTAAGTTGCAGAAAGGGGCGATAAGAATGTAATATTAGATTTAATGTTTAATAGAGCAAGTCAAACGTTTCGATCATCACATGCGATCCTCATCAATGACAAATGTTATATATAATTGTTGTTGACATATAAGTTAGTTCACAATACAACAAGAGCAGAGCAATCAGCGTGATCGTTGAGGAAGACAATACGAATCGTTAACTCTGTGTAAAGATGATAGATAAAACTTTTTATCACGATCTCACCCTGTGGTGGATGTAAGGTACCCAAGATACTCGCCGAATACTTAGTATGGTATTGGGTAGACAATTAGTTGGTCCATGTACCGTTGACAAATAATAATCTATTTCCCAGAGACAATTTCGAGTGAGGAACAACGCGCGAACGCGTGTACTTTCGCGCAGCTTCGTTAAAGAGTCGCTTATTGTCGTCTCTTTCTCTCTCTCTCTCTCCTACCGAAACTAGAATTAGAAAGAGACAAAGGAGCAGTTCGAGTAACGTCGAAGTTAATTAACGTTGGATCAAACCGGGCATTAATAAGAGACTTTATCTCGGACAATTTTAATTATCTTTTTTTCGTTTGCGTGGGGCTGGCCGTGTTACAATATTCGCACGGGCGCTCGTAGGTACTTGGCGCGAAGGTAAGAGCGAGACGGGACCCGCGAGGGACGGGAATAAGAGGAAAGAAGCGGAGCGGGGCGCGTTATAAATTACGATCGCATTTCGGATGCGCCGGAGCTTTTCACCGCGCCAGATAAACGTGTGTTTCATTAAACGAGACGCATTTATCGGGCAGCGTCGTGCGCATGTTCGCAATTAATATCGGCATATTGTGCGCGCTGGCACGCGGATAAATTGCAACAGCCGGGATAATCGAGGCGCGCCCTCGTGGGCGTTTAAGCCGCGCGCGTTTAGGCGCACGAAAAAATCGCCGCCGAATCAACTTCAAAGTCGAACGCGCGTCTTCCGATTGAGCCACGGACAACGGGAACCAGGTGCAGCGCATAACTCATTCGGCCGGATTGAAATTCCCCCCATTTAATATATTCTTACGCGATCGATCTCACTCCCGGACCCAGGCGGGTAACATCGTCTCCTCGAACAAAATTCTGCTACGCGCGATGTATCATACGCGCGTAAACACATATAATTATATTACACGTCTGCGTAATCAAAATAACGTACAACGTTCGGAGGAGAGAGAGAGAGAGACTTAATATAAGAATCAATTTTAGTTTAAATTTTAATCCAACGGGATCGGATTACCGGGACAAAGATTAAACTTTCAAGTTAATTGTCAATTTAAGTGACCGCTAATTTAAAAGTTAATTCCCTACTCAGGAAAAAAAAGTAACTCAATTTTAATACGAAGACATTCTACCGCTTGTTTACTCCCTTCTCGTTCTTCGTTCTCTTTCGGCCCCGCGAAATCCTCCGCTCGCGGAAAGACGAGAAAGCAGAGAGAAAAAGTACGCGAATTCTCCGAACCCCAGGCACTGCTGACGACGTTAACGTTAAAATGCAGTCGATGTGCAAACCCAGCTGCCCCAGAACAGAGAGAAAGAGAGAGATGTTTATTGCGTGCTTTAAAATCGCATATCTTATGAGTCATATACAAAATCTATTACGAAGCAACTTAATTGCAAGATCTCGATCTCGTTCCTGACGAACGTAAATGGCGTACAAAATACATAAAGAGATAAATGCACAAAAAAAAACTTATAAAGCGGACGCACAAAGGAAACGCACGGTAGAAGAGAAATGGGGCATTATTCTGAAACGTAGAATCTGGAAAAGAGTTGAGAGGTTCTAGCCTGGGAGAAGCCGGTCCTCGCTCGGAGCCCAGCATCTCGGGATGAAAAAACAAAGGGGGGGAAAAAGGTCGCGGCAAAAAGAATCTACGTGGGATCCCTCTGCTCCCCGGCCGAGGGACTATTGCTTCCTTCTTGCGGCCAACGAAACTGGGCCTGAGTAGCCGCCAGGGCAGATTATTGCAATACGCACGCATCCGCAAACGTACGAAACGACGGGCGGCAATGGCGCCGACAAGGTCAAGTCGACTGCCAAGAGCCGGCGAGCCGCTCCAGAAATTCCCAAGTACCGCACGCGAGCCATTACTTCCGTCGCCGGGTGCTGCCACCCCCTCAGAGAGAGAGAGAGAGAGGGGGGGGGGGGGAGCGAGCGCAAGATAGGCTTTTCTCAGTGGGGCCCCCACACGTCTACGACCTCTGCCAGGCGCCTTCGTCGTGGGACTCGCCTTCAATGAACAGGCAGAACGGCAGATTAAGGCCGCTGTAATTAGGCGGAATCTTAGACTGGCAGGATATCCCGATGCTGGGTATTATCTGACGTTTGACGCGCAATGTCTGTTACATCAGCGAGAAGATGAGCGCGGGCCTCCTGACCTATGCTTCAAACTTCGAAAGATCTCCTGCCCAGCTACCCTTAATCCGCAGAGGGCCGGGCACTTTTCCGTCGTTTGTAATTTTTTTTTAACAGAAAATTTATGCACCCATGTAATCAACGTGTTCCGCGAAGTTTTCAAGTTCGCTACTGGCCACTGTAGCGGCCAGTCCCGGCCCTCTAAAGGTTAAGAAAGGTAGCTTTGTGCAATTTATAATTTATATAGTGAAAGAAGTGGCATTGCAATTTAAAGGGATGCTGATAATTATGTTATCCGTGTCGCAGGAGCGTCGAGTTTTACGTATATCTTGGAATCCAGTCGCAGAATCGTGTGTGGAAAACACCTGTCGCTCTTATGTGAATGCCGCTTAACCGTGTATCGCGTGCTAATGAACGAGGATGCTCGGCGTACATTAACGTTCCCGCGTGAGATCTTTTTCGCGGACGGAACAGTAAATTATATCGCGATCGTATTTTCAAACGCATTCCTCGGATGAGCACAGCACGTAGGAACTGTGGCCACTGCATTTACTATAACATTTGCGAGTTAATTAGTAGCCGATTTAACGCACAATCAGTCTTTGATACAACTTTGTTCATTAATGATAGTCATTTATGTTGATTCAGGTTTTTCGACGATATAGCTCGGGTATTAGCCGATTGCTCTCTAAATATCGAAGGGAAAAGTAATTTGTAATCTGCTGCTTCGAGATACATCAAGTTTTCGGGAAGAAAGGTCCGCGAAGAGAAGTCTTTTCTTTGTTCCTCTTTTCAATCCCGAGAACACGCGAGTGGTAAGACTTTCTCTCGGCAAATAAAAGTTGCTTGAACAGCGCTCTAAGTGGCCGCTACGATAGATTAGATTTGATAAACGTTGCGACAGCACATCTTTCGAGCACACATTTGTCCCGTGTAGTTCCCAGTACACACTGTACTGCGTATAGTTCTGAACTTGGGACCCTCGAGTGCGAGTTCACGCTCGTTGTGAGATTCCTAAGAATCCTCGCGCCGTTCAATTCGTCGTTCGAAAAGCAGAAAGGGACCCGAAATTCTCGACTGTTCGGCATGTTAACGAGTTACAAAAAAAGTAAGACTTCAGAAGATTACTTGACCATGTCTGGCAAATTTTTATGTTTCAACTGGCAACGTTTCGACCATGGTTTGTGGGTCTTGCACACATTGGACCTACACGTTGGACCACAAACCACGGTCGAAACGTTGCAAGTTTAAACATAAAAATTTGCCAGACATGGTCAAGTGATCCTCTGAAGTTTTTAATTACTTCTGGCGACTTATAAGATCTCCTCCGGTCATTTACCCAAAAAAAGCCTTCAAGCACTGTAATTTGCAAATAATAAAATGCGGCGATAAATTTGCGACGAAAAAAATGTTGCGACTTTACAAACCACCCGCGTCTAAAGTGCACAAACTCTATCTCTCCTCCGTTACTTCTACACTTGTTTACTTAGTTTATCTTAAAATACGTACTTATACTTGTGGATCTTTGTAGATTGCTTTTAAGAACGACGGCCGTATTTTTGCGCTTCTCAGATACAGAATTTCCACAGCCAATAAACGATTAATCCATTGAACGAGCGCTTTATCGAAGCAAAACGACGTCTAGGAAGTCCGCGACGAACTTGTCGGATCGGAAAGTAATTAAGAGCGACAAAGAAATATGACGACGCGAAACAATGACGCAAACGGCAACAATAATTGCGCGTTTGTGGTATTCTATGTCGAGAGCGTAGCAAGACACGGCAGCGACGATACGCTTGGCTCTCTTTTTCACGGATAAGAATCAATGCTAAAGTCAATAGCTCAACAGCTGCAACTGGAACGTATTATCGAGGATTATCATTTCGATAACAGACATTCTAAGCTAAAGACGTGTCGCATGGCGGCTCTTACTGTCGCACAGATTCAATAAAGGTCTCAAGTGTCTCGGCTGCAAATCCCCAAATTAGAGATAGATGTTATTTTTGTAGGCATTATTTATTAATTACGCCAAAAAGTTCCTTCGAGGGGAGCAGAGTGTATGCAGCAGATAAGATATAATTATTTTTTATAAACTGACATCATCGCTAAATCTATCTCCCGTGTCCACCTCTTTCACTTCTCGAGGGAATAAAATTATAGTATTACGAGACATAATATTATAATTTCATTATATTTGTATTTATAAATTAATTGCGTAAATTCTGAGGTAAGATTGTCTACGCGCTCCATTTGCGGAGATTATTTTTGCGCTGCTGAATCTGAAAGTTACCAAGTATGAATTTATAGCAGTAGAAATTTAGAAAATCCCCAAGAAACTATCTTTGTTTCGCTTTCGCTAGGAATGCAATCAATTTGACTGTCTAATAATTCAATTAAACAACACCGCAACGACGCGAACGATATTTTAAAACCTCGCCGGTTCCTTTTTTTTATTATTGTTTCTTCCACATTTTAACTTCAGTTTCGTTCGATTGTTATTGCAACGAGAGGGGGGGGAAAAAATTTCTGCAACTGCACGAAAGTTTTTCCCACCTTGAAAACCGTACGATCTAGTTCGTCGCTTCGCTTCGGGATACAAAGAGAGGCGTCGCGGGTGATCGATCGATCGTGGCGCGCAATTCGATCTGGTCACGGACGGTGCGATCGATGCACGCTATTACGGTGAGGTGCCATAAATCGCCATTTCGTGCGTCGGGCGAAACGCGAGGCCGAAAAAGCGAGGCCGGCCGGCGGTTTCTTCTCGCTCGTGGATCCGCGCGCGAGACCCGCGCGCGATCGGCGGATCTCGCCTGGTGCAGACAGTGACCTCCACACTCTAAGTGACACGTAATTCTCGCGCTCGGCGTTCTCGTTCGTGGCAGCGGACTGCGGCGACAGCAGCAGCGGCAGTAGCAACGTGTACTCCGCACACAGCTGCGCAAAAACCAGGAGCGGCGAGACACACCTGAGCAAGTACAGCGACGTGTATCCGCGCGCGACGCAAATCTCGCTCGGCACCGGACATTTTTCGTAGCCTCTCCAACTTTTCCACGGATCTTGAGACCGAGTCGGACTAGCAATTGACGACTATGATTGGATCGGGATTGGCGATTGACGATTGCCCTCTAGCCAATGAGAGTCGGTTAAAGCGATGGCTGCTTTGCTCCCATTAGCTAAAAGACAATCGCCAATCCCAGTCCAATCCGCGTCGACAATTGCTAGTCTGATTCAGCCTTTATATCGTCTGGAAACGCGCGTCAAGACAAGCTCCGATACGAGTGGTAAAAATTGGGGCGCGGGCGTTTGCAAAAATGCACTGAGAAAAATGCTTTGATTGTATCAACAAGATAAGTACGATAGAGCGTATTTTGGATAAACCAAACAGAATTTCTAGTTATCACGATAGGACTCGGTATTTCATAACCAGAAGTTTGATAGACTTCACTACACGTCTAGTAAATCCTAAAGGAATTCGGGTTCGTTCATTTTCCAACAGACGACTGGTTGAATCTATTATACCAGATTTGCGATTAACGCGACCAGATTTTTTTCTTCAGTGTAGAAAAGAAACCGGCGCTCTGGTTTAAATATTTTGAAATACTCCCGTATTATTCCGAATCTTTCGTGCTTGCTCGATTTCCGGCTTTTTACACGTCGTGCGATAATATTGCGTTTCTTATAAGAAGTAGAAGATTTTATGCGAATTAAAGGGGTTGATAAAACCATTGATAACCCGTTCGTGGAAGCCCAAAACTTTGTTAACGCCACGGTACGGTTGACTGCAGTTTAACACGAGAGTGAGGCGTCGCGCGTCACAGAGAGGCATCACTCTCACCCTTTTTTCAGTTACATAAATCGACCGCAACTTTCGATCTCACGACGCGGGCTTTTTTTAGAAGAGTTTCCTCTTTCTTGCGCCGAGGAGCAGAAACGAATACATTCATCACGCTTCGCCGAGTGAAAGAGAAGGACAGGCAGCTAATTGGTTTCTTCTTCGGGAAGAAATTTTCGCTCTTTTTTAGCAAAACTTAATTCCAAAGGGGACAAGAAAAATTGCCGATTTACGAAGCATCGTAAATGCAACGGATCGACGTACAAACAACGTACGCTGGCCACCGAAAATATCAACAATCGCCACCTTTGTTCGCAGCCGGTAAGCAAATACCACGATGATTCAGGCTGAAATTAAAAGCAACACTCGAATTTAACTGCGGAGTAAGCTTCTGCTTTATTCACTGGCGATTCCGGAATTCAATTCACGAAGGGCTTTTCAATTCTCCGGCGTACGAAACCTAAGTTAATTAGTCCGGCAACTTCACCGTAATTTACACAACCGCTTGTACCGCGTGTTCGTATCGTTTCGACGTTTTCCTTTTAATTAAATAATAAATAAATAAAATACTCTTTCGTTACTCCATTTACATCAAACGCGTGCGTTCTTGTACTAATTCTCAATCTTCTCACTATTCTTAAATTAGGTCTGAGAAACGGGACGATCGTAAACTGGGTAACTCCTGCTTTCGCTTTCTCTCAAATGTTTATTACACTATGAATGCGTGTATGAATGTATCGCTGTCTATCCAATGGCGCCACAGTCCGAATGGGACCTCCTCTAGTCTTTGCCTCCAATCCGGGGCCTTCTTCGAAATTCCGGGACAGGATTTGTTTTTCTGGGTGTAGGTCAGCCTACCGCCCAACCCCCTGGAGAGGGACCTTCAGGCCCTAAAAGGGTGTCTGTGGCAGGATACTCTCGGCGGTTGTATTTCCCTCCCGAGAGGTGGCGTTCAAATAAAGACCACCGGTGCTCTTGGTTGAGCCTCAAGTCGGATCTTTTTGTTCGTTTGTTCGCTAAGCAGCGCGCGTCTCTCTGCCCCACTGTAAATGTTAGTACACGGAGAGAATGCTTTACTTCAAATTCATCCTGAAAATCACGTAATCGTGGGACAACATGGCCAGGGTTGGCTGGACAAATCCAGGGGGGGTTGGAGAAACCATATTAAATTCCAGTTCTTACCGTCCCGGACTTTATCCAATGGAATAAATTGGCAAAGATTATAAAAATAACCGATACTTCATTAAAATATATTTATATAAATATTGGTCATTTTTGTAGTCTTTATGAAAAAAAGATGACTATTTTAAACACTAAATCACATTAATCATTATTAAAAAGAAACCAATATAAGTTTTTAATTAAAAAAAATTGTTTTATCGCAATTAATACATATTTTTTAAACGAGAACTTCGGAGGTACTAAATTTTATATTAATTTTTAGTTCATGCGGGAAACCATACTTTTCTGCAGTGCTTTCCAAAAATTTTCCACTTATCGTTTTTAATAGGAAAGACCAGTTTTTGCCGGTTTTTACTGGCATGGACTTTATTCAAAAAATGTGGAATTTTGCCAACCCTGAACATGGCATTTCGAAAAACTCTCATAAAGCTCTTTAACATGTTGCCCCACGATTACGTAACTTTCACAGTAAATTTTAAGCGAACATTCTCGCCGTGTATCCTCGTTCTATTGAGTCCATGGATTTCCGAAGCCGAATGAAATGACTGCCGTCCCTGCGAGACTGGCGATACTTGTATAACAAAGCAAAGTTATTTGACAGAACTCGTTCGAATCAGCTGCTCACCGCGTTCGTCTACGAAACGAACAGTAAAGGAGCTTGTGTGAGAGAGAGAGAGAGAGAGAGGGGGGGGGGGGCGAGATTTCGATAATCAAACAATCAATTGCTGCGTGCTCGTTCGCGCGGCGAGAAGTCGGGGCGGAGAGCCTCAATTAGCAGTGCTATTATGACACCAGTCGCGTTATCATTCGTGTAAACAATCGCCCTTTGTGTTAAAGAGTTTTCGACCGTGGCGATTCCCGTTTGACATCGCAACGTTATCGAGTACCGCAATATTTCGCGATAACGTAAAGACATCGGGCACACAATGTTCCAAACAAATCCTCGGCGTCATGCGAAAATGATCTTCACATGTAATTTCGAACAATAAAGATATGACAATTGACACGAGATAACGTCGCCTCTACAATGTCAAAATTGTATCTGTCCAAGTTACGAAATCCCCGATAGTTCATACAAACTCGAGGCGTGGAACTTGCACAATTCGAAGCGAAGTGGCGGTATTCAAATGAATGCCACGTGCAACATAACGAATTCTATATTGCAAATTATATTTAATGTAAGTGAAAAAAAAAGAGAGTATTTGTTAACTCGAGTACTTTCCCGCTCGCACTGTTCTTTCAAACTCGGTAGAAAATGCGTAACCGTTTTACTATTTGAATTATAAACGTACTAAAACAGCAAGAAAATTATAATACGAGAGAAGAGAGATTTAACTAGTCTCCTTTCCATTATACAAATTAAAGGAAATAGTTAAAGCATAACATCAGTTCAAAAATACAAGATAGCGGTTTTTTTTTAAATACTTTTAGCCGCAAGATAATTTTTTTAATACTAAAATTTGGTCGTACTGATAATTTGTGGTAATCGATATTAAAACATTTTCCTGTCCAATTCACACATTCTTGTTCGCAATAGATTAAAAGGCCATCTTGGCGCTAGACCGCTTTCAGTTATGATTTAAGCTCTGTTTGAAAAGAAAATTTCCATCGATTTCCTATATCGAGTACTTTTATGCAGAACAAATGGATTTGTTAATTTATGGGTCTGTTATTTTTCGATGCTAAGTAATTTTAATGGATTTTTAAATTGCAGGGAAGCACAGCGCATTTCACGGGTTTACAAAGAGAAGCATTTATCGCGTTCCGAATATTTCCCGATATTTGGCTCCATCCCCAGCGTGCACACAATGAATTAAAAAAGTTAAACTAATTTCCAAACCCACCGAAATATAATTAAGAAACTTGTATTTTTTCACAATTTGTATTATTTCGAGCAGATGCACCACCGTCTGCCGCAAATTTCCCCGATAAAACGCTTACAATGAAAAACGAGTTATAAAGCGCGGAGCAGCGAATTCCATTCTGGCGGCAGGGCAAATTTTTTAAATAAAATTTTTTTTTAATTAGAAACATTAAGGAGCAAGAACGGCAACTAGTTGGCGATTACGAAGTGGACACACAGTGTGCATTTGCCCGGTGCCGCGAACAAAAGACAGGGCGGTTAAGAGATTACGTTTTCGAGGGGCAGGTTTGCACATCTCGGTTTATTCGAAACCGGTACGTTAAACCCGAAGTACGCGAATCTCTCGCGCGGTGGGAAGTAGAATTGGCCACTTAAGCCCGATGCACGTTGAATATATGTAAGACCCATTGTGGCGGGCTGTGATGTTGACGTTCCCCGGCATTGCCGTCTGGTTTATAGCGTCCGCCGCGGACTCACGGGGCAACATTTCGGCAGAAAAGGGGCTTTCCTACTCGGATATCGAGGGGACGCTCGCGTTTCGCCTCGGCCGCCTTTGTAATCCCATAATACAGCCTCGCGCTATCATCGCGTATCGATAATGGCGCTTATTTCATTCGTCATATTATACCTTTGTACTCCGCGATCCTTACAAGATTGGACAATCGCCCTCTTCTTGTAACTTAAAAATTTGCTCGCGTATATTTTATATACTATTGATACCACACCGCTGTCTTGTATCTTTGTTGTTGCACCTCGTCGTGCCCCGACCCTCACCCAGAAGGGGAACCCCATAACGGGATGGCCGTCAACGGTCGGCCGGGCAAATGCCGCGTGCGCGTCGCCGATCGACTGGTTGGCTGGTCGGTCGTGCGCGAGAAAAGAGAGAAAGAGAGAGCGCGAGAGAGACCAACTTGACCTGCCCCAAAATCGAGGCGAGATACGAACGTGCGCGAATACAAATGGATACCGGCGAGCGAGCGACGAAGGCGGGGACGCGTCCACTCGTCGTCGCCATTAGCTCTTGATGAAATTTCACTCCATCCGGTGCGGGGCATCTTCCACGGCAGCCGGTTACAATTATTCTCACCGCCATTTTTCTACTGCGTTTTTAAGGGAACCCCCGAAACGTCATCTGATTTTCCCCCCTCTATGTTTTTTTTTACTTTAGAAACGCGCCACACGGAAAGAAGAATGACGTCGTATCAACAAGATCAGCGCAATTGAAATAAAATCGTCGAAACCACGTCAGTATTAATAAATGAAAAACATCAGATTGTTGTCTTAATATGGATATTTAGTTCAATGCTTAAAATTGAAATCCATAGCAAGTACAATTGAGTGAATTATTTATGTTTGTGGCGTTTAATTCAAGCTACTTCATTTTGTTTAATTCAACAGCATTTTTTCCGCGTACGAATTATTTATCGAACGATTTTCATTTGTTCAAAGAATTTTTTCTTCAGTTGCAAGAAAATCAACATCGACCTGTACGTCGTAATTAGACTCGATGAAATCTACACATTTTGAAACTCTACACAGAAAACAATAAGTGCCAGATCAACTCTTATATGCTCAAATTAACGCGTTTGTCGTTTTGTATGTACGCAGCAAACTGTATCTTCTTAGAAGCATTTAATAATCTTATATTCCAACGATATTGCAGTCTCATTTGAGTGCTAAGCGGAGAGAATTTTTTTTTAAATTTGTCCTGAAAATCTTGTAATCGCGGGACAACACGACGTTTCGAAGAATTGTACGAGCATTCTTTCAAATTTTGCCACACATTTTACTAGTAAAATGTATGATAAACTTTCAAAAACTCTCATAAAGTTGTCAAAAATGCCACGTTGTGTTGCACAATTTTCAGGGTAAATTTTAAGAGAAAATTCTCTCCATGTATTGCCACTTCAAGAAGGCATATAATTGTTTTGACAACAAAATAATTTTAACAATTGTAACCTTCGTTTTGAGAATATGTTATTTTCTATCCAATGTCGCTTTCCTTCCATTCAAGCAAATCTATTCTTAAATAATAAGCGTGTATGTTTCTTGATTGAATTATATAAAGTTGCTTCATTCAAGTTAGTTTTTCTTCCTTTAACGCAACGTAATCTCAATTCACAATTTTCAGTTGAAACTAAACACATTTTCAAAAGAAGAATATTCTTTTTCTTACACTGAGAAAAATGTCCGATTAAATATTATCGGATAATCCAATTACATAAGAAAAAACGGATATATCCAATTAAATTGTATATCCGATGAAAAGTATGATCGGTTTATCAACCAAATTTCATCGGTAACTGCATTTCTTCGGATAAATTTCATCGGATGTGTCCATAATTTAATCGGAAAACGTAATCGGAAAAATTAACCATCGGAAACGTCGGTTTATCCGATGGAAATTTTTCTCAGTGTAGTTTTTACACAAGAGACGCGTCGCCGATTTGACCCAGGGCAGTTTGGAGAACGCGGTGAAATTCTCATGTGCGCGGATACAGTTGGGCACATTTTTAAATAAAATTTTTACTCGGTCGGAAGCCAAGTCGGGGCCCGAGCGTTGCCATCGCCGATCCTTGCCTACGCCTTTTCACGGACACCCTGTATACGTCGGTCGCGCGCTCGAAAGTAGGTGACTGGCTGGATGTTGCGCTGTTGGGCGGCGCTGCCGCCCGTAGCCGCCATCGCCATCGCCGTATCCAGCCGGATTCACACGCAGATGCCGCGCGGAATGACCTTCCGGCCCCCGCGCGTATTCGCGGCCCCGCAAATCACGTCCCTACCCGTCTAAAGCCGCGGCACCGACGCCGCTCGTTTCGCTTAGAACAAACGCCGCGAACTTTTTGCCTCACCTCCGCGAGCGAGCCCGCGCTAGGCGTCACAGACGCACTTTCCCGTTAGACGGATGCTGACAGAGATTGTCAGCGATGAAGATTGTAGACAACGCCGGCCAGTAATTAGCACTTGAGCGTCTTACATGCGTTAACGCATGATGAATGTTAAATTAAAGGAGACGAGCGTACACGAGTACATCTACTTCGTGTCGAATAGAATGAAATAAAAAGTAGCCCCTGGAGAACAAAGAAGAGCTTCCTCAAAATATTAAGACACGAGGAGAGAGGGTGCGACGTTTTCAGGAGAGATCATTGTAAAAGATGTTGCCCCGGAAACAATTCTTTTTCTACAATTTTCTCGGACCAGCGAGGAATCAGCGTTGGCTCATTTGAAATGTCTAAAATATTATATGAAGTACGGCGGAACGCGGTTGCATCACACCTTACTCGCATCTACACTGATAAAAAAATATCTTGATCCAAAAAATGTCACTTTACTCAAGAAAATTCTTCATTAGGTAGCTACCTAATAGCTTATAAACTTGAATTTGAAAAATAATAAAGAAACTAAAACATGCATTGCTTTAATTTGAGTATTTATTAAATATCAAAGAATGGATAATTTTTAATTAAAAAAATTTTTATTCTATACAATGTTTACTAAGATGTAATTTTCACAGCGAAGAAAATTGGATTTCTTATTTAACAAAATTTAACAAAAACAAATTTAACAAAAATAAACAATGTAGAAAATGTAATGATTTAAATTAATTTACCTAATATGATATCATTTTCTACATTGTTTATTTTTGTTAAATTTTTTTTGTTAAATTTTGTTAAATAAGAAATCCAATTTTCTTCGCTGTGAAAATTATATCGTAGTAAACATTGTATAGAATAAAAATTTTTTTAATTAAAAATTATCCATTCTTTGATATTTAATAAATACTCAAATTAAAGCAATGCATGTTTTAGTTTCTTTATTATTTTTCAAATTCAAGTTTATAAGCTATTAGATAGCTACCTAATGAAGAATCTTCTTGAGTAAAGTGACATTTTTTGGATCAAGATATTTTTTTATCAGTGTAGATGCGAGTAAGGTGTGATGCAACCGCGTTCCGCCGTACTTCATATAATATTTTAGATACGTACATTTACTTGAAATTTAATATTTTTAATAGAATATTTACTTCAGTAAAAAAAAATAATTTTAAGTAAATCTATTTACTTAGTTTTTTTGTCAGTGTAGGGTTAATTGAGAGAAGGCTGACGGTTTGTCAACGCTAAACGGGTTTATCGAATTATTTTCATAAGCCGACGATTTAAACGCGACCTTTGATTCAAACGCCAGGCCTCGGTAATCTTTTTATTATCGGTTGTCTGATCGCGTTATGATATACGCGATAATGAAAGCGAAGACTGTCACGGAAACTTTTTCTCCGCCGCTTCATTAGAAAATTTAGATTGCTCGATTAAAACACGATCCGTTTTAATCTACAGCTATGGAGAAATCAAGTAGAAGCGAATTCAGAAATAACCACGAGTAATAAAAGAAATTGTTCATTAGTAACGTAATTACTTCATTAGGAAATGGATTGTCCAGCACAGCCGCGCGAACAATAAACGACAAAAGGAAACTATGACGGCTTCGATCATTCTGAATGTTAATTCGATCCAACCTACTCCTCGGAAGTTCGAGCAACGTTCGGCGCGCAAGAAGCAAGTTAAACGAAGCGTACAATAAATCTGTAATTACGAGAGGAGCGACGCGGGGACTGAAAATGGCTTTTCCATATTTTATTATAACTTCCAAGTTATAATAAAAACGGCGCGTGACTCGAAAGCTACGCAGAGGCCTAAGAATATATTTTCGATGAGCCGAGGGGTCCACGTGAACCCGCATTTCCACATGAGCCACCACGTCGACGACCTTCCCTTCTCTCATCAGCTGCGCACACAACCCCCAGCTGGTCTCCTCCCGCGCCACCATGATGGCGTTCGCCAGCCTCGCTGCGTGACTCCCCGAAAGCCTCGCCTACGCTGCTGTGCGGTGCGCCGTCACGGTCGCAGTTACGACCTTTTCG
Source organism: Vollenhovia emeryi (assembly GCF_000949405.1). NCBI lineage: Eukaryota > Metazoa > Arthropoda > Insecta > Hymenoptera > Formicidae > Vollenhovia > Vollenhovia emeryi. Next base: position 565,853 of record NW_011967170.1, read on the forward strand.
GAACTTCGTTACGAAACGTGACGGCCCGGCCGCCACCGTCGAGGGGATCGATACGCCGACGCTCACCAACACAACGCCGCGGTACCCGGTGGGTCCTTCGTCCTAGTCGAGCGCAGCCACGACGAGGACGACGGGGAATCGTTGCCGGCGCTGGCGTCGCCGCGCGATAACGACGACGACGTCGACGCCGACGCCGACGCCGTCGTTGGTATGCGTGGACATATCGACCGGTCGGCCTATCTGGCGGTGAGGAACGAGAGCTAGTCGGGGACGGGGGTCAAGGTCGCCGCAAATGTACCACGCCTCTGCCTCCGTCGTTGCCCCGCTAACACATGACAACGACGATAATGATGATGCGGATGATGCTGATGACAACGCTGACGCGGACGCCGATGACGAAGACGACAGTAGCGGCGGCGGCTACGTCGCCGAGGCACGTTGCCACGTGCGACAACATTTTTCCCTCCGTGCTCGTCTCTCCGCGTTTTCATCTCTCCCTCTTTTGCTCTCCCCCCCAACACCCCGGCGACCCGCTAATTCCGAGATCAAAAGCACCCCATGTCATTTGTACCGCTGCGAGAAATTGCGAGTAGTGCCATCGCTGCTAATTAATTGCTTTCATTAACGCGTCTCGTTAACGTGGCATCAGATGCTTCCGAGGTCTCTTAGTATACAAGTTACTACTTGAATACTGAAAAACCAACCAGCGCGGCTATATAATTTGGAAAGTATTTCTCGCTTTCGGCTAATTCTGATTGTGATATTAATTATCGACGAATCGATTATATGAATATAAACTAATAACAGGCCACATTGGCGAGCGTTAATAGGTGTTTCTTAAAAAAATATACAATTGATTTATCCTTCGAATTATAATAAACGTTTCGGCTATACTAAGCCTTCGTCAGTACATAATTACCAGTTTTACATCGGTCGCGTAAAACGCAGCAAATTATACAATTATCGGCAGCGGGACTTTTTGACCAACTTGTCCCAATTAGACGATGCCACGGCAGTGCAATCAATTCCACCCACGTGTCCGACGTATTCATCGTTGAATGACGAGAATATGTTGGTCCGCATCTAATGTATCGTTGGATTTTGAATTATATGACTCGATTATATCAATTTTCCTATCTACGGTTATACCGCTCGTATAATGCCGCGCGCCGCATGCGTATCGCGCGAAGCAGCTCGATCGATTTCTTTATCCCGTAATAAGGTACATTCTGCTAAACGCAAGAATAGATATCATGTGCCGATTAATGTCCAATATGAACGTCGCCGGAATTATTTCCTTCATCTTTTTTCCCTCCCGTGGCCCCGCAACGGAATGAATGCCGGCGACTTCCACGACCGCGCTCCGCTAAGTGCAAGAGGATGCCACTAATTAAATTCTTGGACACTGGCGCCTGGAGGCATGAGCAAGCCCCGCCGTACACTATATACTACCGTCTTTCTCTCACGAAGCTCGTTAACTCCGCTGAGGTTTCATCGATACCGAGGGAAGAAGGAAGGAAGTACCTAACGATGTTGTCATATTCTAGAGGTAAGCTCTGCGACGGAACTATCCTGTATCACGCGAAGCAGCGTCGGGGAATATTTTAACAGGATATTTCTCCTCTCATCGGCGAAATAATACGAGAACAATGCGAGAGACGCATGATGGACGACGCGATACGTCGCATTTTGTCGCGTAATTGCTCGAGTCATTAATTAAGAGAACAATTAAGAATGTTAAAAGTGCTCGCACAATTATACCAAAAAATTAAAAAAAACGGTCTAAGCGCAAAAATACGCGTCTGTCTGGTGACAAAAATTGTCGTCTATCGTAATTAGTCTTTATTTGTGTAACTACAGATAATAAATCCAGAGAAGTTCAACAAATCATATAATATAATGCGATTTGTATAAAATTTCGTTATTTATAAAATTTAGATTTGTAGCTCGGATTAATGTTTTTACAAGGCTATGTAGCTTGCACCATGTGTTTGTTAAATCTTTTAAAGATAAAAACATTCGTTTTTTTTTTATTTACGAAAAGCATTTTGGCACGTTAATACTTTATGCGCATTTATGTAGAGTTTTTCGTATTGTTACGTCGCATTCAATGCGAGTCCGTTCCAACCAACCGACACGTTAAACTAAATTCTCTTTTAGAATAGGAATAAATTTAAAGCGGTTTATCGGGATAACGAGAGGCGATCGCACAAAGGAATCGCGCACATACATACGATTAATAGCGTCGCGTTATCTAACAGTCGCGTTATCTAATAGCAGTCTTACCGGCTAATTAGATTACGACACAGCAATATTCGTTATGAATAATGCGCGTGATTGTGTTAAATAGGCGCTCATCCTTATTCAGACGATACGACGATGCGAGAACACTAGATAATAAACCGGTTATAAAATGAATTATGAAAACAAATTAGTGCAATAAATTATAGAAAGATGCTAAAGTGTTCTCGTCTGTCGTTTCATCTATAACTCTTCGAATTCAAACTACAATTCCTTTATGTACATACATTACGCGCGCATTGGTATACGCGTTGCAAAGAAACTTTCTCTTTCTCTTTTTTCTTTAACTGTATCTCGCAATATATGTACCCACCGGGAGTGGGTTATATAATTATTTCCATGTTTTATCATGCTTTAAATTGTAAAACGTTAATAGCGAACATCGAAGAATGAACAGTAAAAATACGAAGGCACGCACCTAGTTTGTTTGTTTTTTTGTTTAATTTTGTTCCCCGTACTAATAAACTCACGACGCGGCTAATTCCAGAAATGCATTTATCGTTCAGCAATCACGTATAATTAATTTCTTACCGATCGACTGTGAAATCCACAACGTCACGCCATTGTTTTTCAAAGAATATCAATCACTTTCTCATTAGGCGAACGTAAAAATTATATTTACGTATGGGCTGCACTTGAGAACTTTTTGCCGCGTTTAATTTATATCACACGGTAAATCGATATTCCTTCCATTCGTCATATATATACATATATATTTATGGATCAAAACAGCGTGAGAAATTACTATTCTCAATTATATTTAGAAAATAGGTAATGATATTTATCCATTAAAAAACGTAGTTTATTAAGTGTGACATCGGATGTGAATGAAAATGTTTCCTTACGTATCAAAGGTGAATAAATACATTACTTACTGACACTATATTGAAAATGTTATCAAAATTATTATTGAGAATTGTATTTTGAAATCAGATCTACACCGAGAAAAATATCCGATTAAATATAATCGGAGAATCCAATTACATAATAACAAACGGATATATCCGATGAAAAATATGATCGGCTTTTCGATCATATTTCAACGGTAACTGCAGTTTATCGGATAAATTTCATCGGATATATACATGATTTAATCGGAGAAGTTAATCGGAAAAATTAACCTTCGGAAACGCTATTTAATTGGTTTATCCGATGGAAATTTTTCTCAGTGTATCAATGCATTTTAATTAATTTTGAGATCGTGCGAATAAAAATCTTTTCATCGAAACTTTTAATTTCAAGATTTCAATCGAGATTATTAAGAACATTTATTGGCTCTCGATTGCGCTAAAAAATGTTATCTACGTGTAGAATAATTTTAGCAAAAAAAGTAAAAAAAATCTTTATTATAAATATAAAAATTAATTTTCTATTTAAGGAGGTT
>NW_011967170.1:571101-646981 GCF_000949405.1 Vollenhovia emeryi
TTAAAATCACTGCGTCGTTTCTCATTTTTCATCGAACTCATTTTGCTTATGATTTATATTCTATTTAGTATTTTGTATCTGCATTCGCAAGAGTTTGTCGTATAAATTTCAGCGATCCATATCTCCTAATTAGTATTCTACCGTATAATATGACCGTAAATTGTGTCAATAAATTAATTACCAATATGCACAATAAGTTCTATTTTATAAACTTTCTGCGTACACGCAACTCTCACGCGTAATAAATCGACAAGTAACATGTCCCAGGATTAAACGGTGTTTTTTAACAATAAGCGCTAATCTGTTTTAGTCCGTCCATTTTAACGCGATAAATCCACGAAATGTTATCTGTTTAGTTACAATGTTCGTGATTTACATGCATTTACTCGCATGAATAAAGCACATATAACATGACACAATTTTCATAGAGAGACAGAGAGGCTCGTAATCTCAAACTAAACTCTTTAAAATTCAATAATGCTGAAGTTGATTAAAATTTCAAAAAGTAATCGCTGGGAATATTATTATTTATCTTATTAACCCTTTGTTACGCCGGTGTTTGGCCCAAGTTCCCTCATTTTTTCCCGTCGTCTCCTTCACCGTTGCTTCTTTTATACTCGCACATCATTCATTCGCGAGAGCACAATTAATTACGATTGTGAGAGCAATTTAAAATACAAAAAACGCATCGACGATGCACAACTCATTACAGGCGGAAAAATATCGCGAAAAGGTACAAATAATACAAAGAGCCCACGATTTGCTCGATACTCTCGACCTTCTGCGAATTAGCGAAACACGTAAAACAGCAGAAAGGGACTCGAAAATCGCACGGCCAAACTCACGCGCCACCCGCCGCGGTTGCACCTGTTGCTCGTGCACACTTTCCACACTTTGAACAACAATATGGAAAGATTGCTACGTCGCGTCTCATGCGGATAAATACGAGTGAAAATTCAAAATTACTCAATAGTTTTAAATCAGTAGCTGCCGATCGCAATACAAATACAAGTAGCTGACGATTTACAAGTACCCAATGATTATTCGCATAAAATTATCTAATGTCCCAGTGCTCATTGCGATCGCATTTCGAAAAGTACCGAGAATAATCGCGCATACGGAACCGCGAAAAATTCGCACCGAAATATTCCGATATGAAATCACTCGTGAGGGCTAACTAATTGCATAATCGCAGGGAGCGATCGCGTTCTCTCGTAAAATGATACGCGAACTGGCGCACGGAGCGCGATCCGCGTTGTCGCACGTCCCCTTCGAACTTCGCCGTAAGAATGACAGGTCGGCGACCGAATAAACAACCCAGTAAACAGCAGCGCGTGGCACGTAGTCGCAAAAACAAACGTCGAGTACTCGGGTGTCTTCGAAGTCGTCGTCGCTGCGAAATATTTCACGCTCGCGGAACAAACGTGCGCGCCGAATATTCCATATTTTTCAAGCTGATGCGTATATTATCGCGGAAGGCATGTTTGTCTAAGATAACGATTAATTATCGACGTTTTATTTCCACTCGACTAAGAGGATTTTAAGTCTAATAGAGATACCGTTATTTAAATTCCAATTCGACAAGTGATATTGTTATGTTAACTTTAATTTATCAGGTGAGGCAAGTATCGATTTGACCGATGTTCATTCGGATTCATAGTACGTACACTGATAAAAAAAAATATCTTAATCCAAAAAAATATTACTTTACTCAAGAAAATTATTCATTAGGTCGCTCCTAATAGCTTATTAACTTAAATTAAAACATTAATAAACAAATTAAAACATGCATTTCTTTAATTTAAGTATTTATTAAATATGAAAGAATAGATAATCTTAAACTAAAAAATTTTTATTTTAATTCTGTAAAATGTTTACCAAGATGTAATTTTCACAGCGAAGAAAATTGGATTTCTTATTTAACAAAATCAATTATTTCGTTTAATAAATAGTATTCCATATCTCACGAAATTTTTATTTGTATGTAGAAAATGTAAGGATTTAAATTAATTTTAATATAATACATAGATTTACTTGAAATTTGATGTTGTTATTTAAATAGAATATTTACTTCAGTAAAAAAATAATTTTACTTAGTTTAACAAAATTTTTTATCAGTGTACGCTCCATTTTTATTATGTTTGCTTATTTATTCCCTACAATGTATAATATAATTGTGAATTTACATTAATAAACACCAATGAACCAAGTGGATTTGTACTAAAAGATTTCTTAGAAATTAACATTTAACTTTCCTTTTATTTTGCTTACCGCTTCTTAAAATTCTTATGTCCTTTTTATACACGGAAAGAATTTTCTCTTAAAATTTACCCTGAAAATCATGTAATCGCGGGACAGTAGAGTTTGAAATTTTACCTTACACTCTACTAGCGAAACTTCAATAAACTCTCGTAAAGTTCTTGAAAATACCATATTATCCCATAATTTTCAGGATAAATTTTTAAAAAAAATCCTCTCCGTGTAGCACGCTAATTCTGTAGCAATAAGAAAACCAATTGAAAATCTAAGGTAACTGATCTTGAAACTTTGAAATCGCATATACCTATATTCTTTTAGATTGACCTAAAATAGCTTATCTCGCTCCGTTATCGGCTAATTCAATGTCAACTGTATGGCCGAGTGGCATAGGCAATGAAATCGGAGTTTCCGCGAGGTAAAATTCGTAAAAGATTAGAGCTACGAACAATCCAAATAATTCGATTACTAATTGTGGGCCGCAAAATGGGTTGCTGTCTGTTTTTTCCCAGAGTGGTCGACTTTAAAAAAATGTTCCCTTCGATAAAAATTAAATATAACCGTAACCAACGAGTTAACGAACGCACGGCGAGCTTCGGTGACGGTGAAATATTTCGTCGACACCGATTGGTTCGCTCTCCTTGTGCCGTTGTTACGTCCCCTAATTTGACGTGTCTACGCCAGAGTGATTCGGCGAGGCGACTATCGCCTCGAACCTTGACCCATAATGTCGACTGCGTCACGGACGACGACAGCGCGGGAGAGATTTGCTCTTCCCTCGTCAACGACCGAGCACGACGCGAGTGAAATATTCCCGAGCCTACAGTTCACCGATGAATTTTCAATTTACCGAACGTGAGGCCCTGCCTCGACGGACATGTTTCAAGGCATTTTACAAAATCTCCGCTAACGTTTACTTTCCATCGTAACGACAGTCCGTTACCGAACGAACAAAGAGCGTTCTATCATGTAATTACACCGTGCAGCGTAAAAAAATATGAGTAGATTAAAATTATTGGCGCATAATAGCTTCTTCATTAAAATTCTGTTTCATACCGAATAGAGACTGCTCTTTAAATAAAATGCGCATTATTTATTACGTTAGTATTTAAAATACACTGAGAAAAATTTCCTTCGGATAAACCAATTAAATAGTGTTTTCGAAGATTAATTTTTCCGATTACGTTTAAATTATGGATACATCCGATACAATTTATCCGATGAGATGCAGTTATCGATGAAATTTGATTGAAAAAAAGATCATATATTTCATTAGATATATCTAATTGCATATATGCAATTTAATCGTATATATCCGGTTGTTATTATGCGATAGGATTATCCGATTATAATTTAATCGGACATTTTTCTCAGTGTACGAGTTAATAAATACGTTTGAGTATAATGCGCTTGAAAAGAAAAAACGCAACATTACGTGACAGCTTGTATAATTTTTCGCTAAATTGCTGGGGCGAAAGTTTAGTAGTCAAAAAATGTTTCGAAGGGGATATTTTTAGAAACCCGAAACCACTCCTTATATTCACTTCTGTCAATGTAGATTAACTTTAATCTTAGTCTAACTTATTTTTTCTAATCTTCTTCTAATGCTAAGAATTCTTGAAAATATCTAAGAATTTTTTACTTCTTCTAATCTTTTCCTGCTCTTCAAAGCTCTTAGATAACTCTGAGAATTCTTTAGTAAAAAAGTAAGTTAAAGGTAATCTCAAATTAGCTTCGATAAATTAACAGTGCTTAGGATGATCTAAGAATTCTCAAGAATAGAAAAGATAAGTTGAGAGTTCTTAGATAAAAAAATACGTTAAACCGAGATTACAGTTAATCTAAATTGGTGGAAATGGATACTAGTAGTCGACAAACGTGCAGAAGAATAACTGCATGTTTTTACGGTGTTTGTAAGCGAGAACATACATGAATGAAAATCGCGAAGTATCGCAAAGGAACATTTCGTATTTCTTTCTCACCTATTTTCAATACGATGCCTTACGTCTCCCTTTGCGATTAATATCTCATAAAATGTTTCCATGTTATTAAAAGATTATAAGATCCCCTAACGGCCCTTCTCGTCAGCGCTTTATCGCGCCGATTATCTGATATCAATTGTCGAAGTCGCAATGTTTCGCTGTCGTGGAACGTGCGCCGCACGCGATTCCAGCGTGCTATTCTATCGATTCTCCTTTTATTTCGGCGATCGCGAGGAGGAAAAGTACAACGTGCAAGTGCGCTGGCTTTGGACGTATGCCACAAGACTCATAAAAATATCGTCCTCGCGTCACGGGCTCGCCACTCGCTAGTTTGTCCATCGCGTCGTTCTCCTCGTGTCCTCCCGCAATTTCGGCCGGGGAAATAAAGCGGGAGCGCAAAAAAAAAAAGAGAGCGCACGACATTTCTGCGAATCCACCCGCTTTTCGCGGCGAGAAACGGACGGGGACGGATAATTAAGCCGAGACGATTAGATCTTGTCTGCTAATGACGCTCGCCCTTAATATCGAGAAACGCTCGGCGCGTAGCACGGCAAAAAATATTTTCAGAATCGCTGCTATTAAAACTAAATGTGACAAAAGGCAGAATGGTACGCCCTCAGAAAGGATTTCTGTTACCGAGACCAAAAAATATTCTTCACTCATTTATATTTCTCACAACCCCATTCAGTATAAAAACAAGACAAAATCAAAGTAGAATCAATAATTCTTATTCTCCGCTATCGAATTAAAAAAAGATTGCCTCGTTATATTGAGACAAGAGTAACTTATGTAAATGTAAGTTTGTACAGGGTGTCATGTAATACCCGCCTCACCTCTTATTTACGGATAGAGCGGACTAGACCGAGTCGAAAAGTCCTCTACCATTTTCTCACAATAGTTAACGAGATATTAATTATTAAAAGTCGCTGTCTTAGCCCGGCCTACCGTCCAATTCAAGCGCGCGGTGAGATGCGGCCGTGCCGCGTTTGGCGTTGCTAAGCGCGCGAGGATTTGCCCTCCATCTTACAACGCACGAAGTTGGCACCGCGATATTCGGCAAAAGACGACACGTACTATCAATTTATTATAGATTTTAGAATTTTTCATTTAAGATAAAAATATTCCTTTCTCTATAATAAATACGATTGGCGCTATAACGATCCTATTTTACGATATAATACGTTCAAGTGTAATAGCATTGGATCTAGAAATTTTTTCTGCGGGTGTTAGAACGGTAGAATCCAAATGTGAAATACGTAAAACTTAAATCGCACGCGTGGAACGTAAACGGCACAAACTACGTGGCTTTACTTCATTCACTCCTCCCGTGTCGGAGGGACTCGCTTTCGGAAAACGACGAATTCCTCCCCCCTTCTCCATCCCTCTTTCGTCCTCTTTAATCCTCCGCCTCTTTAAAAGTGCGCTCTTTCTCTCGACGTTCTCCCGCGGCGAGGCGCGTCGGGACGCGAGCGGGGAACGAGCGCCGTAATAGCGAGGCTCGTGAGCTTGTGTAACGTCGTCATTTCCATGGCCATACGTCGTCGTCACGTAACTTTCTAAACAAAACTACTCTACCCACCTATATCGCCGGCTACCTACCGTCGCCACCTCGGTATACCGCGCGCGTCGTCGTCGTCGTCGTCCCTTCTGCGCGCCAGCGATTCGGAATTTACAAGCGCCCGGCTGCGCCGTTATCATACGGGACCGGTCGATATTCTCATCGTCTATTCGAGATTCGACACTCGCCGGAAAGCGCGCCTCGCGCGCTTTTTCAACGCCGTCGAAACCAAGACTCCATAGACGCGTTGAGCCGCGGCAACGCGAGTCAACCAATCTGAGGCTCGCCGCGAGCTTTCGGCGTAGAAATTGAAATCTTTTGAATCGTTGCCACAGTTCAACGTGTCTATGGAGTCTTAGCTGAAGTCGCCCACGCGGCAATCCGAGTTTCCAACTTCGGCTCCTCCCGCGTTCCCCCTCGCCCCCGATTAAAAATAGTCGAGTTTAAAAAAAAAGCGGAGGAAAGCGTGCGAATCTGTGCAAATTTCCGCGGCGGAAGTTGGCTTCTCTCTCTCTCTCTCTCTCTACACCTTCCTCGAGTAATTCCTCGCGTGACGGAACTTGGATTTTTCGAGTTAGAAAAGACAGCGAAGCTTACTACGTAACTTTCGTACGATTTCGGGGAATTCTTGACGGTTTAATTCCAAGAGAGTGATACTCAATTGCGATAAACTGCTCGTTACGTCAGTGGTCTGTTGCCCGAGGAAGAGTCAATCGGCGAGAGACGCGACACGACTCGCGGGGAGAGAACGAACGTGCAATACTACACGAGCGTGAATATCGATAGGCGAAATTATGACAACGCCGGGCGTTTGCCGCGGAAAGAAATTTATTTTCGGCCGGACGCGCGGCTCTACTTGCTTCGCCTAATTTCACCGTCGCGTCCGAGCGTAGTTCGGCCGTTACAAAGTAATGAAGGACACCGAAAAGGGTAATGCACGACGGCGACGAGCGGACGATATAAATCCGATAGCAACGGTGTCGCTGGAAACGTGCCAACGCGGACGTCCAAGTCTCTCCGGACTTCGAGTCCGTGCCTGGCACGCGCGAACGAACTCGCACGGTTCGCCATGAATAAACAAACAAATAATTAAGCATTAAACGTGTGTGGAGGGGGGGGGGGCGATAATGGAGGACGACCGAGGGAAAGATCCGAGATGAATTAATGTTCCAAGTAATTGACTCATCAATTGGCTCACTTTAATTATAAGCGTCTAAGTCAATGAAAAAAAAAGATCTTGCAACTGCAGCAGTAATTTTCTAGGTAAGAAAAAATAACTGGGGTACGTATGTTTCATATTTAATCGATTTCAACGTCAGAAGAAAGTCCATGGCGCCCATCCATTATAACTTTCGATTTTTGTATGTACATCAATTATCCTTGAGGCCTGCGTCCACGTGCTGGAACTTGGTCCAAGTTCTAGTTCCGAGAAACGTGCAGTCAATCAACTTGCAGCTTTTGTGGAATAGCTGCAAGTTGAACATGCCTTTCCAAAGATTTTTGTTCTAGCTACGAAATTCATTTTTATCCAAAGCGAACGATTAATATTTGATATCGCTATAAATTTTGCAGGCTCTAAACAATTTTCCAACAGATACGAAAAATAGCGGCAAATTTTTGTCGCGATTGCCAGAAATCTATCTGCGTTAGTAAGATATTTTTTTCGAGTGGTCCTAAAATAAATTTCACAAATTTCACGGATCGCGTTTTCACACCCAACCCCGTTAGATTTGCGCGCCGATTGTTAATAACATCCAATCTGACTGTTGGATACACGTAGGTGCAAGAATATAGGTTATCAAAATTTATTATATATCTAATATAAAAAGCCGGGACCAAATTAACGCGGACAAACACGAATGAATAACCTGTTTGAGGCGACGCCAAGTCAAGTCGTTCATTCGCGTTTGTTCGCGCTCGTTTGTTCCAACTGACTTAAGAAAGTCGATAGACCGAATAACATATCATTACGTTGCAATATGTATAATACGGTATTAAGCTATTCCGATTGGACTTAAAGCTTTGTATCACAAGGTGATGCTGCGTGCAAAATTGTACGTTTTAAAAACGCCGCCGCCCCCCTCCCCCCGTCTTGCGTATCAGAACGCCCTTCGCCCTTTCTTAAGAACGTAACGCCAATTCTTTCTGCGACAGAACCCGGTTTGGGGATCGCGTGCGTATCGAGCGAGACGCATTCCATAAATAAAGCAGAGGATACCTCGCGATCGATCTAGACAGCGCTCGGTTCTTTCCTTCGCGATAAGGGGGAGCGGTGCCGTGTTCGATAAGCGAGAATACGGGACGCCAAACGCGCGACCCACTTAATCGGCCGTCGGATCGGGACTGATCTAATTAAGATTAAGATAGCGCTTTTCGCTTTCGGATTACTTTTGTCCAGCGTGAGACTATTTTGAGGTGGCCTACTCTATCCAACTGGAACAACGACTTGCACGTAATAGAATATTGATGACCTCGCGTTACGGTGTTCGATATAACGGGGCGTTCGAGCGGAGAGTGGGGGAAAAAAAATATATTTCCGCCGACACGAACGATGCTGTCCAAGTTTTCGACGGCTTCGATTGCATATCGCGCCGAAGGCCGTCGATAAGGACCGTAGTTGTGTCTTGGAGAGGCACAATCGTTGCGCCGCAGCCTTCCCCAGAAATACACGTCATTCTACATATTTATGTGGCATTGCCACAAAGCCGCGTGATAAAACATTTAGAATTTATAAAATACTCTTTCATTTAAATACGAAATGCTTAAAAAATGTATGGAATACTTTAATAATGAAGATCGCTTAAATGAACGCACAGAAAGTGCATGGAATTTAAGCGCAATATTGTAACTAAAATTTATCACTTTTCGCGTTTGCTGTTTCTATATTTGCACCCGCAAAGCCAATTTCCCGCTTGGATATACCATTAACCCTTTGAAGCGTACGTTTTTCTATTGAACCATTTTTTGTGAAACTTTGTACACGAGGATTTTTGGAGTCGCTGATTACGAATCCGTTATCAGAAAAACTTAAAAGCATAACATCATTCAACTGTAATTCAACTATGGTAAGAAGCATTAGTTAGATATTGTTAGGACTCATAAAATCTAAATTCCAGTTGAAAATTCTTGTAAGATATAAAAAATAGCGCGCGGTCAGTCTGTACACAAAAGCCTCATAATTTGTATATTAGACAAATGTTTTAATGAATTGACAGTTTTAGGAGCAAAAGGTGCCAAAAGTGCAGAATTACTCCAGCATCCCCTTAATATTTCAACACAAAATAATTGCTGTTTTCTCATATTTGCTTATTTATAAAACTTTTACAATAAATATTAAAGACTACTCAACTCTTTATGTTCTCTTATCGCTAAGATACCCCAAAAAAATGCAAAAACCCGACCTAAATGCGTTAACCAGAAATTAAATGGCCAAAAAGTAAAGAAGTTGAGGTGGTAACGTGGGTTACCGCCATGCTTCAAAGGGTTAAAGTCGTCGAAATCGACTTTTTATAATTGTTTTATCGCGATAGATACTGCCGCGTCAAATGATAATCGTGCGAGCGATTAGTAGAATATTATAAAATACGGCGACGACGGGAAAATTTATTATTAGCGAGCCGCGCGACGTGTTAAGAGCCCATCTTGCACTCGCAATAATAATTTTACAGCTCTCATTCCACGCGCAGCACTCGCTGCAGCAGTAACAGCGCGCGAAGTGTTCGCCTGAGAAATGCGGCGTGCCGTAAAGTCCTGAATTTTTCAAATCAATCTTCCTCGCCTCGATGGCGCCGCAAGGCGTCCCGCGGCGAGCCGGAACGCGCTCAAAACGGGACAAGCCTCAAAGAATGACTTGTTCCCTCCGCAAAAATAGCCGACGCGATGCGAGAGTAAACAAACCGCCACACGCATACACGTACAATTTCGGCATAGCGCCGTTTTTAAACGTTTATCTTACTCGGATTGATATAAATCTAAGCCCCGCGGCACGTCCTCGAAATAGCAGGAGGAAAAGAGAGAAAGATGGGAATAGCGAGATTTATAATAACTCAAATAAAAATTCTTTCTCGTCGTATAAAAATTCTCCAATTCGTATAAAGTAAAAATGATAAATTTGATAATATTTCTTGATTACTCGTGATATCTTTACATGCAATATTGTTACGTTTAATAGTAAACGTGTCGTTTTCAATCGTAATTAATGCCATAATTTTAGGGAAATATATTTTCTTTTACGTATGTACGAGCTTCACGCGTACAGCAATCTTGCATGAAATTTCTAAAGCCCGTGGCGTTATCCTCTCTTTATTCCATATCGCTATTCCGATTTAAGATGAAAGATCGCGTAGCCGGTCCACGTTCTGTTCCGACTGGTTCCGTGAGAAGCTCCAGGTTCCTGCTCCCCGTCGTCCACCTTTCTCTTCGCACTCGTTTCCCTTCTCCGCCTCCTTCCTGCCCGCCACTTCCGACGACGTGCGGATTCTATTCCCCGGCTTCGTTCGCGCAACGAACAAACGTCTCGCCGAGGTGAACGTTAAAGCCCATAGCGGACAGGTGGTTTCTCTCGACGACACCGTCGTCGCAATGGCAAAAGGGGTTTAAGGAAATGTGAACGGCTCCGCGTTTACGGCGGTTCGGCGACCTTCGACTGGCCGGACGATCGCTCGCATGAATCGCCGTTCATATGCTCTCCTATACGTACGTTCTCTCCTGCACGCTTTGTCTCCCGCTGCGCGAAGGCACACGAGTTCGCGCGGCGCACAATAGCCTGGATGGCCCTATAGCGGCAGTAAGACCCGGGATTTTATGCCTAACCGACCAAAGCACGGTAGCCACCCGGTAGCGGAATTAGGATAAGCGACGAAACCAACGGTAGCGTGTTGTCGCCGTTCGAAGACACGAATCTCAATCCCGAGCAGGAGCAACGAATAACAGCGGCCATCGGCAATGGCCCAGGTCCGCAAAAGTGCGCCCCGCCAAAGTGGTTATTGGAAAATTCAACTTGCCAAAGTACTCTGGGATTTGTTTCAGCTAAACCTGAATAAAAGTCACCGACGCAGCGGACCTGCGTCCTTTTTGACGCGCCATTCGAACGGTGTAGAAAACGCTTGATTAAAAAATTGTTTTAATTATGACAAAAATTTTGTCGTGTTATTTACGAGTGCCCTAAGAAATCCCAAGAAGATTTTTTTCATTGTATGGTGTATTTGCTGCGAAAAAAATTGTTAAAGATAAGCATAGTTTTGGGGCCGTTAAAGTGGAGCGACCCCTGAAACGTACACGGAGAGAATTTTCTTTTAAAATTTACTCTGACAATCGTGTAATCGTGGGACAACGTGACATCTTGAACAACTTTGTGAGAGCCTTGTTGAAATTTTACCATACATTCTTTCTAGTAAAATATATACTAAGTATAATTAGTAGTTAAAAGTATGGTAAAATTTCAAAAAGCTCTCGTAAAATTCTTCAAAGTGCCATGTCCCACGATTACACGATTTTCCGGATAAATTTTGAGAGAAAGTTCTCCCCGTACGTCTTCCAATATCGATGCGAAAGTTTGCGTTTATATTAAACGATGACATTATTTATCCCGCTCTCGTTTCTTATTGACGCATTATGCTGCGAAGTCGCGAATCAAATCGGGAAGATAATAAATCTATTATTGAGACAACATACGCCTATATTTCTCCTATCAATAATGTTCTCCAACAATGATGTCCTCGCTCTCGTTTTTCTATCTTAATCGCGAATGATGATAAAATATCTGACAACGACCGCATCGAATGTAACTTACGCGTATCAAGAGCCTCGAGATCGTTTTTAAAAAGAGATAAATGCTTAATCCAGCAAGAAACCTCGAGTCCCAAGCTCGGGGTGTTATAAAAATTGCGAGATAAATACATAGACTGAGAGAGAGATTATAATTTAATGACGTTGTTGTTGAAGCGACCTATGTCAATGTTTGTGCGAACTAGGTGATAAAGTTTCACACTGCGATATGAACTTGAACGTGGAAGGCATGTTCCAGCATCCAAACGATTTCTAACTTATCATTACATTCCATTTCCATACAAAGAGAAAGATACTTCATACATAAATGTAATTACCTCATTAAGATAATGATCGATGTCATTAAATACAGAGATGCCTTATTATTTTAATAAGACACCTTAATCAATTCTTACCGGCGTACTTTTATTTCGTTTGCTTCCACAGTATACGATCCTAGGCTATAAAGGGGGCTATAAATCCTAGGCTCTTGATAACAAAGGCAACGATAGCGGTAATAATAATCACAATAACGATAACGATGCCAAAGTGTCCCGATATTAGGGACTTTCGCGAAGAAACGTTCGACGCTCTGCACAAGCTGCTACAATTAACCCGCGATTAAGAAAAATAAATTGTACATCAGTGTCACGCATCGCAAACAGTCGTGCACCGCCGATTAAAGATATCTTCGCATTACATGTATAGTAAGCGCGGTTGAAGGCAGAGGCAACTAAAAATAACGTATTTACGACAACCATTGATATCGCGCTCGCTGCAGCCTCCTCGATTCCTCGGACTCTCGCTCTTCTCGTCGAGCGTCGCTTCAGACTGGTATTACATTTGTCGTGCGACAAACTTTTTAGGTGTGTTGATTGGAGTAAAACAGTAAAATTCTCGAGTGTCCAGAAATGTTTTACTCAGCATCCAGTCAGTACGCGTGAAAAATTTGCCGTACGACAAATTTTTTAAGTGTGTTGATTGACTGGGG
Source organism: Vollenhovia emeryi (assembly GCF_000949405.1). NCBI lineage: Eukaryota > Metazoa > Arthropoda > Insecta > Hymenoptera > Formicidae > Vollenhovia > Vollenhovia emeryi. The sequence goes on from NW_011967170.1 coordinate 583,655, forward strand.
GATAGTAAAATTCTCGGGTATATCTAGAAATTTTTACTCAGCAGCCAATCAACGCGCTTGAAAAATTTGTCGTGCGACAAATGTAATATTAACCTTATTCCCAGTGTTGTGTTTGCAATACAGACCGCACGATATTTTCATTAACGCGCCGCCCCCTTTTTTATTGAAAAGCAATCTATATTTATTGCGGTTTATAAAAATGCAAAGAATTTTCAATTCAATGTATAACGTTTGAGTTTATTCCAATAGTTAAACCGCCGTCGATTATAAATGAAATACATGGATACTTTCAGCATTTCTTTTCAACGACCCGTATGGCTGTTTATTTATAATTTTGCACTGAATAAACCGGTATCGTAATTATACGAGAATGTTAAAAATAAATTATAGATTACGATTTGTATAAATGATTCGTTTGCTAGTGTTTATCGTGTCGCTTAATTAGTTGTTTATTGACAGTCATTTAAATCGCATTTGTTCGAGCAATTCGCGAATGTGTTAAGGTTCTCAGTTTTTAGAAATAATCGTGTTTGAACAGTATGCTTGAATATACAAGAGGGAAAGATTCCAAATTATCATAAACGTCAATAGCCGTAGCAATTTAATAGCGTATCGCTGATGTATTGCTTGTGGAAAATTGCCATGTGATACGATTATACGAAATCAGCGGGCAAATTTTTGCGCAATGCTATATCCCGCGATGATAAACCATCAATAAACCATCAATGAACCTCTTTCCTTTATGCGAGACTCATTTGTCCAAAACTGATACGCACATAGCATCTGCCGTAATCAACATTTTACCGATTTCGCATTACGCAACGGAATAACATTTGCGCGATTCAGCGTCCCCGTGCGTCGCGATATTCCTCACGAGCCATCGTGCTTTTCTGTCTCGCGAAAAATTGTAGATAAAAAAAACCTCGCGGGCTCCGCCGCTTTTCACTCAAAGACGTCACAAATATTCATGACGATCGATCGCTTCGCTCAATTGCATAATTTGATGCAACTCTTTTTTTTTCCTCAATCGCAATTTTTGCTAGAAACGCCGCGATCCGTATCAGATGCGACTTTGCTCGGTCAAACACGCGGTGTTATTGCCGAAAGGATTTCGGAGCGAGGTCTTCAACCGATATCTCGTTTATCAGACCCTAGAAAGCGCTCGGCGCGATTAACCGTTGATTAATCTTGTCGTTCCAATCGGAATACGCGGCTACTTGATGAAGGGGAAAAAAAGGCAATATTTTGGGGAAACGCGTGCTTCGCGAGGGACTGAACGGACGCGACTTTCTCCCGAAAACTTGGCCCGACGCTGCCCTACTTGCACTTCGCTCACCATTTCGTTACGAAGATATATTAGTGGGTGTTAAATGCTAGAAATAAACTCCCTCTAACTACTCGGATATATCCCGGCTTCGCGTGTCACCTAAAATTAATATGCAACTAAAACCGCGAACTTCGAATCCTACCGAGATAAGGTGGCATTCTTTTCCCTCGCGATAATCAGTAATTGTACAAATTACAAGCTTGCAAACTATATTTTATCGGTGGTGTTAATCGCGAAACAAGTATTAATACGGCATAAATCCGCACGCGAGAGCGTTCTCTGTTGTACGCTCAAAAATTTATCCTACAATTATTTTGCAATCTAAATACGCGTCCCCATTTCTATTAAATAACATTCTCGTTATTTTCATTTTAAACAAAGTAAAGGTATAATTGAAATTTAAATGAGCACGCAACAAAGGGTTAAAAATATTCCGCGGAATTATGCACAATTTCCGCACTCGTCCCGAGAATTTAATGCATCGAAATGAGAGACGCGCGGTTTTATCAGAAGATGATAAATTAAAGCAGATAAGTCCGCGCGCGCGCGCACGCCAAGTCCTTCATTACGTGTGTACGATATATGCCAGGCTGCGCGTTGTAACCAAGAGAGTTATAATATTCCGAGAGATGATCGAAGAATAGGTTACGCCAAGGCTCCGCAAGCCATGTGTCCCGGCGCAACTTGATGAAGTATAATTGGCGGCGTGATTGGTTTTCTAACCTTTCACTAATGTGAATGATTAGAGGATAGATAAGTGAAACGCGTCAGGCATTCGCGAGAGCGAGAGCGCGCGCGCGCATGCGAGTCTTTGGCAAGAGAGAATGATTAAAACTTCGCTTCGCGCGAGCGCGGCAAACGACCGCGAGCGAGCGAGCACGCCTTGTATTTCAGACCAAGTTAATATGTAAAGGATCGATAGGCAAGGCATTAATTTTCGCTCGAGAGACCGGGGTCTGTTGCTGTTTGATGAAGACGTCGGTGGAATTAGACGACGGGATATTTTATTGGTTGCTTTATCGAAGTGTCAATCTCTCTCACCCTCGGTCGGAATAAAAGGCGAGGCGAAAGCTTAATTGAATTTACGGAAATTTTGATTGAATTTAGAAGCGCGCCATCGCTGCTCGATCCACCAAGATGTTGAATAAGATGACAGATATTATACTGATTTGTGAAAATATGTCGGAGTAAATGGCAAAATATTATTCGTAAATACGTACGAAAATAAATTTGCAGCCAGGGGGGAAAACGAGGAACGGATTGATCAAATTTCGGATATCTGTATTCAAAGATAAATTACTGTTTTAACGAATTTATAGAAAAATCCATCGGGGAGAAGGCAGGATAACTTTACTGTTTTATAAAGATACCATTAAAACGGAAAGGCAAAAGTGTGGTAATTGCCGGAGCGTAAAAGTATCGGTGAAATTGTAGCGCGATATTTTCCGTTAAACACGTGCTTTACGAGATACGATGTTGCGACTGAAATAGAGAAGCATTAGCGTAATCTAAACGTATTTATGAATATATCAATCACGACGTAGAACAACGTAATTAATTTCTGAAGCTGGGACCCCGCAAAGTGGCCGCCATTAGCCAACCTATGAGGGCACCGAATTGAATGAAAGACTTTCAGCTGGCAATAAAGTACCCGCGGCTATAGTTTATGAAGGCATCGGAGCGATAATAATATCGCCTCGAACGTACAATGCAAAAAACCGTTTTACAGTTGTTACATAATTGCCGAGTACAGGTCCGCTGGCTCGACGCAATTATTAAGAGACGATAATGAGCGTATCCGATAATAACCCGCGTGTAGATAACTGAAATATTAGAAAACCGGTTACGTCTCGAATGCGAGCACGGAATGATACGAAGGCGGTATCGAGATATAAATTATTTCAAGAGGTGCGTTCGTTTCCGCCGACTCCCCCCTCCCCTCTCTCTCTCTTTCTCTCTCTCTCTCGTCGAAATGTGCTAAAATGGCCAAGCAATTGTCCGCTCGGATGCGAATTTTCGCGCGTCAAGCGGCAAATGCGCACCCGCATGCCGCGCATTTTCCATATCCGGCCCGAGTGTTACGATTCGCTGAACATCTTTCGACGCCGTATTAACAGTATTTCGCGTAACTCGTATTAAATCGTACGAGAAGCACCCACGGTTTCCAATTTAAATTCCCGCGCGCTCATCGCGCACCGGCGAGCATTAGGTCTGAAATTAATCAAACGGAAAATCCGATTAACCCCCCCGGGCCGCAATCCGACCTCAATTCGTCGCGAATCGCGTGTGTTACGTGGACCGCCGAACGTGCCGAAATTTCCGCTAAATCATCCCGCGTCCACCGAGCGGATAAATGCCCACTTACGTGTGCAAACGGTCCGTCACTTTGTGCCCCGGTGCCAGGGACTTTGCGAAATTTTATTAGCGCCTTTCGAGAGGCGCGACCGCGACGTTTCTAACGTCACCCTCGGACCCGCTGGAGCCTGCATCGAGACGCAACCAGTTTGCGGACGTTAAGTTTTGCCGTCATATTTTACACGCGTGTTATTCCACGCGGCGTATTTTATCGTGGCAGTAGATCAGCGCGTAAACGAAACGAAGAACCGTTCGTGAGCGCGGCGTCATCCGGCGGATCGGCGAACGTACGTGCGAAATGGTTGAAACCTGATTTATGACGCGATTCGTAACGATCTGTACGACTCCGCGTGTCATTGTGTAATTACAGTGTCCGAGATTACGATGCACTTTAATTCCACCGATGAATTTTCATTTAGCGTCCAGTTATTCGATCGCTTCGAAAAAATTGTATGAAAATTAATTGCGCTGAGTGCGAGAATGAAATAAAAAAAAACATATATCAATATCTAAAATAATAAATATATAGTTATATAAATATATTAAATTGAAACTAAAATAAGTTTAATAAATCGGATAACGAATGAAGACGGTTTGATTTCCGGGGACGAGCATTATCGAAATTTTATTTGATCGCGAGTTCGCCGGATGTCAATTTCACCCGCACGCGTGACGTGAAACCTCTACCGGATTACCACTATAATTCGCCGGCTCCTAGAAATATGTGAACTAGTCACAAACTACGCAAAGCTCCTTACTCGCGGGATATAAGAAGGCACGATCTTTCGGGTGAGTCCTATCCCCCGAGATGCAGACACTTACTCTGATTGGGTAAAAGCGTGGACGAACGACGGGGATCAAGCACACTTCTCTTACACGTGTTACATAATCCGATGGATAATCATGTACCGTGAAATAGCGAGACTTTTCTATAATCTCGAGAAATGGCAGCGTAAAATTGGTTTCAACAAACTTGAAATGTACGACGAACCGGGGAGAATTAAAATTTTATGTACACTGCCCATCCATTGATGCCTGGACCTGTTTTTTATCATCATTTCTCTCGTCTATACAAATCACTATAGAGGTCTGTGTGTACTACAGCCACGGGACTTCTATATACTACTAGGCTACTACCTTCGAGCTGAAAAGCGAGGCAAGAGTTCCGCTATGTCTTGTTAGGTAAATAAAGTAGTATGTCACTGACAGACCGATGCATACATAGAGTCCTCTATTATGGGATAGCAGGTTGTCAAAATTTCATCACAAATCTATATTCACGAAGATTACACGATCTAACAATGAATTTTCCACAAAACAGATTTCACGCCAAGAGCAACAAATTCACGATGAAACCAATAGACGACGCCTATTAATTTAGCAAAAATCCTCTATCTCATATTAGAAGCTTATCCTATAATAGTGGAGTTTGCTGTACTACTTTATTTACCTAACAAGACAAGGCGGAACTCTTGCCTCACTTTTCAGCTCGAAGTTAGCAGTCCAGTAGTGTAGAAGTCTGTGACAGCGTGAAACTCATCGATGAGAACAAAAATGATGAAAATGTGAATTCTAGTAAAACTGAGATCCAAGCATTAATGAATAGCAGTGCGCAGGCTATTCACTAGTTTTTTTTTTTTAATTAAATATCGATTGAGAGTCAATCGAATCATCGTATACAAATTAACGAAGATAAAAAGCAAATACTGATGTGTAATGCGAATACATGATAAATAATAGCACACGATTAAATGAGCAAAAAGTATTAAAAGATACAGTTTAATCTATTCGTTTATTTTTAATGCGCTCATTTTCTCGTTATGCTTATTATTTTTCAATAGCCAGCAGCAATGAATATATCGATACGAATGTGCGTTATCAGCAACAGAAAATTCCTGACACACAAGCCGGTCGTGACTCAACTTATATAAATGATTATGGGCAAGGGAGGCCTAGAAAATATACGAAGGGTATTTTTCGCTTCCATTGCATTCTTCTTTGTTTTCTCCCGCTCTCCTCGCTTTGTTTGCCTTTCCCTGAATTGATAACGAGCGTGTCGACTCATGCGAAACAATAGCTCGCCCGGTATCACTGATTAGGGTTGCAGTCATTATCAGTGCCAATGTTTTTCATTGGTATACACCGACGCTTAGGTGAACCAGATGAGAAAGAGTTAAAGGATTCACGAAGCAAACTATCGGCCAATACTGATATTAAACAAAGTAATATCTCCTACCAATAATACTCGCTAATCTCATTTAAATTCTAGTAACACTGCGCCCTATTCTTGACGCGCTTATATTTCTCACAACCTCATTTAGTATAAAAATAAGACGATATCGAAATAAAATCAATAATTGCTGTTCTCCTCCATCGAATTAAAAAAAATTGACTTGCTAAATCGAGACAAGAGTAACTTACATAAATGTAAGTTTATATATTCTTGCGTTTAGAATAAATTCCCCCCCCCCATCTTACAATGCACGAAGTTGGCACCGCGATATTCGACAAAGGACGACACATGCTATCATTTTATTCTAGATTTAGAATTTTACATTTAAAATTATAATATTCCTTTCTCTCTATAACAAGTATGATTGGCGCTATGTCGATCCTATTTACGACACATCGAGGTGTAACAGCATTGAATCAGGAAATTATTTCTGTGGGTGTGAATTATGTAAGAGGATAAGTTTAGAGAATCGACAGGAAATTTTGCAAAAATGTAAAATCCCGTCGGGTTCCCGTCTCGCGGCGGGGTCTAACATTTGCTAGAATTGTTTTGCGAAACCGGTTAATGTTCTCGCGTGCAACGGTGCAGCGTGAGCGGCAAGGAGATCGCGCGTAAGGAGAACACACAGCGTAGGATAATAATAATTCCGCATCCGCACGCGCGCTAGGTATCTCGGCGCGCCGCGAGCGTCGGCGCGAACGTGCGCGCGCGATTTTACAAACGAACGAGCGCGACGACTTTCATTCGCGCCACGGGTAAATACCACCCGAGATGCCGCGGCACGATAAGTCTCTCTTTTCGCGCCGTCTCCGTAAAATGTATCACTCACGTCGCCCATTAGCGCGCGTCGCAAGATCGCGCCGTTTCCACCTGTGCGAATCGAACCTGTTCCGCCCTGCGCGACCTGCACCCGCATTCCTCGCCCTCGCCCGCTCGGCGATTTCGACATATCGATCGAACCCCCCGAAACTCCTTCCGATCTTCGCGCCCCGCGCGGCTCCCCCGGTCCCGTATCGACGGTAAGAATAGAATCGAATGCAGGCTGTGACGAAACAGCTCGTGCCTGGGATTATGTTCGAAAGAAAGCATATATAAGTTGCAACATCTAAAAATGTCGCGAGAGGAGGGGCCAAATTGAGCTAGGGAATACACCGGGTGTACGAAAAGTCCCGGACCCCGCCCCCTCCAATTATTTTGAAAAATACGCATTTCCGAGAGAAGTGCTTCGCGTAAAACTTGCGGGGTTTTAAGTGGCGCGTTACATAGCAATAATATTAAGATAAAGTAAATCGAACCGCTCGTGCTTTGTATAAACAAATGCGGAGTCAACGGCCAGAATATATTACGAGCAAGAGTCAGGTGTTCGTTAAAAGAAGGAATACGACCCACTCTCTCGAGGAATAATTAGTAATAAGTTAAGGTTTAAGTCGAGGGGCATTGTGGTGTACAGATTTGCGGCATTACTGAGCATTTTTGGGGCATTAATTTGGGCATTAGGCCTTGCTGGAACATTATACAGATAAAATAAGATAATAAGATAAAGTAATGTCCACTGGACGTTAGTGGGCATTGGTGTACAAGATTTTGTTCAGCGGTTTCCCCCCTCGTTTAAGTTTAGTTGCAAGTATAAGTTCAAGTTTAGGTTAAAAGGACTATCTAGGTTGAGTAGTGTATGTGGAGATAATTGTAAGATTGTTGACCCTAACAATAAAGATTATTAATATTATTATTAACAAATCGAAATTTTAATGCTTCAAATAAAATTTTGCACGACGGATATTTTCACCGGCCTACAAACAATCACGCAGTTTGACGGTCGAAATATTATCAAGACCTCGAACGTGCGCGAATTGTCAAGGTGCATACAAGCACAACGAAAGTGTAAATTCGACCGTGCAACCTCCGCGCGGTACAGCTTGGGTAATGCCAATTACTTAAAACCGCAAGTTTCGCGTGCAACACCGTTTTCGCTTATTTTTCAAAATGATCAAGGGGTCCGGAACTTTTCCGTACACCCGTTACGTGCAAGGAGGCAACGGAAGTTCGTATTTTATCTCAACGCGAGCTTATCTTAACGAGACTTTCGGGGATACGTCGCAAAGGTGTTTAAAGTTCGTCAAATATCGGAAAGTAATTGATCTCCCGAGTATCTTGCAGTTTCTCCAAGTTCTCCACGAGAACTCATAATAACAGTTGAAGTATTGAGGCACAATATTGTTAAGTAGAATCGATTTCCAACGGCGCTCGTTCGAACGGTTTAATTACGCGCGCGCGTGCGCGACATAATTAAAAATAAAATTGCGCGTAAATACGTAACGAGCACTTGGTTCTCTTGAAAATTGCAAGTAAGTATCGGTTCAGGCTTCGTCATTAATCTCTCCCTTATCTCTCTCTCTCTCTCTCCTCTACACTATTCTTCTCTCTACGTCGCGCAGGACGACTGTAACAAAGGTCGAGTGCTATTTCTCAAGAAATTTCGATATTTACTGAATTCTCGTGGCACCCCCGGTCGTGCAACTTCGTAGCTGAATGACCTTCCCCGGCCGTTACGGATCCCGATACGCGATTGTACCGAGTACTCGGCAAACACGTCAAATGAAATACGATGAAACTTGGGTAACGAATTGACTCGAAACTCGATCTCGGGGGCCCTAGTCGACAGTACATAAATCACATAAGATGCGAGGCTCTCTCGTGTGCCAGTCGGAGAGATACATAGTAGCACTCGTGCGTTCGCTATTACGATTCTTACATTTATCGTCAACAGGTCAGACCGGCTCTGGAGCAACGCCGCCGCGCCGTCGGTTTCCTCGATACGAGAGCGAGGGAGGGAGAGAGAGAGAGAGAGAGAGGGGGCGGACGTATACGTCAACGTTGCGTCGAGTGAAGAAGGTGTCGAGTGTTACGTTTCGCGACGAGAAAATATCTGCGATATTTATTTTAAAAAAAATAACGCTACAGGTTGCAACGGGCGATATTGACGCTTGATTGCCAGCTGCGTACGCGCTAAATATGAGAGCTAAATCGGCCTAAATAATTATATCGCGGGTATCTGTCATTAAAACTATCTCCGTGCACCTTGTACTTTCTTCTCCGGACTGGCGTCTTCGTGCGGTAATTATATGTACACGGTGGGCTGAATTATCGAGGAAGCGGGATTAATATTCGTCGAAATTAAGACCACTTTTCGTTATTCGACACGTGTCGCAAATGTTTCGTTATTTCGCAAAACTTTCCCCGACGGTTCACCACCGTGCAAGTATCTTTGTCGAGCAGTTTGCGCTTCTATTTATACACTGAGAAAAATCTTCATCGGATAAACCAATTAAATAAAGTTCCCGATGGTTGATTTTTCCGATTACGTTTTCCAATCAAATTACAGACACATTCGATGAAATTTAATTGAAAAACTATCATATTTTTCATCGAATATACAATTTAATTGGATATTATTATTGGATATCATTAGAAATTATATACGTATCGTCAGATTCTTATTACTGTATCAAATATTCAGATTAAAATGATATCACATTAACTATTAAAATCCCTTTAAAAACCCACATTGCTCGTGAAACTAATTGGCCTACTTAATTTTTAATTTTAAATTAATTGGATGTGTCCGTTTGTCATTATGTAAATGGATTATCCGATTATATTTATCCGACATTTTTTTCAGTGTATAGAGAAAGGTCCTCTATTAACAGGCCTCTAATATGAGACAGCAGGTTTTCAACGTCCAAATTCAATCGCGACTCTTCCCTCGCGACGATTACGCGATCTAACGATGCGTTTTCCACTAAACATTTTTCAGTCCGAGGGCAATAAATTCATGACGGCACCAACAGATGTCTATTAATTTAGCAGAAACCTCGCTATCTCATATTAGGAACGTGTCGAGTGATAGGGCGCTCTCGTCTACATATGTACCGATTTGAATTCAGCAGCGGCGAAACATCGCTCGCCTCTCATCCGTTATAGACACCCGACATGCAGTCGATTATTTTTCGCCCCGACTTGACGAAGAGGGAGCCGCGGGACAATGAAAGCGTTCGAGGCGTTCGTCATCGCGAGATAAGATGGACACGTCCCCGGCGGCGACTCGATTGTCTCGTCACGTGAAATCTATCTACGCAACAAAGTAGCGTAAGCGATGAGAGGCCATGCTCTTCTAGTCCGACCGAAGCAGCTATAAGCGCTACTATTTTTACGATTAGCGCGAAAGTCACGTGCCAAGCCCGAAGGAAAAAAAAAGAGGGGAGGAGGGAGCCTGCTCATACTTTAGTTATCTCTGACGCATTCGGAGCGGTTGCATTGCTCATGCAGGTGACATATTTATAGGCGAGCGTGATCTTTTCTTTTGTAATTCATTAGACAAAAAGTGAAATCGATCGAACCAATCGCGTGTGCGCAAATGCGACCGCGCATGATTAACGATCGGCAAAAAAGTTGCGCGCGGGTAACTTTAGTAGGTCATTCTTTTGCACGGAGGACAGAAATTTTGTGAAAAAATTGTGTGTACAAAATTATGTCGCAAGCACAGCTGAGGTCAATTATATCGTACACCCTCGCGTCGAAATTGCGCCGGTTGCGTTGTAAATTTGAAAAAATCAATTTAATTAAAACTCGGCGAAATTAAAACTTCTCGCGAGTTTCCGGTTTTTAAGAGTAAAAGGATAAGAACATAGATTACGTTCGAAGAAAGTTCCACCTTCAGTCCCGACTATTTATTGTCTTGCATTTAATTTTAAATTCTTGTTCTACTGTACGGTATATATATATTTTTTTTGTTAATAACCACTCTGACCATTATTAGTGTTTAGACAATTTCTTTCTTAATTTACCGCGCTTTCCAATTAAATTTCTCTTCGAACGGCATATGAAAATGTGTTTCTAATTCACCGAGGCTCATTTCTGGTACGCACGATCGCTCGCGTCAACACTTCGCTCGGCGAAAAATGACGAAGCGCAGTGGCGTGCGGCGAGTTCTCCTGATTGCCGGCATATGCCGTAATTATTTTTCAATGCCACGCGCCCCGTTAATGAGTTATCACGGGCGGGTTACGCTTGTTATACAACAATGAGAGCAACAATAAGGTTACCCACATTATGCCACTTTCTCCGGAGCGACGACGACGGGCGCCAGTAATGCGTGGCCGATGCGTTTACAAAGTCTCACGACCCATTTCCGATTGAGTTTCGCCGCGGTAAGAAATGTATACGCGCGCAAAAACAATGGTGATCCACCATGCATATCGATAGACTCGCGCAGCCTCGAAAGTTGACAAAAACGTTTCGTTCGACGGGATAGAATTTGCTTATCCAGTTCCGTTTCGTTATACTTGCCCGAGTACCGAGAGTAGAAAGACCAAACTATTTCACCGGCAAAATAAGCCGATAACATATTTCATTTACCGACTAGTCAATTTTCACGATGAACAATGTTTTCTAAAGGAAGTTAATAAAATTCGTATGGCTCAAATGTGACAAACATGTGAAATTTGAAGGAATAAAGGACTACGAGCCGTGACAGGATGTTAATGTCCAAATCGAGGGGGAAACCGCCCAGGGGGCATTGTGGTGTACAGATTTACGGCATTACTAGGCCTTTTTTTGGGCATTAGCTCGGGCATTAGGCCCTGCTGGGGCCTTGCATTATAAAGATAAAATAAGATAAAATAAGATGATAAGATAAAGTAATGCCCACCGGGCATTAGTGGGCATTGGTGTACAAGATTTTGGTCAGCGGTTTCCCCCTCGGTCCAAATATTTCCTAGTTTAAATTTCTTGCGAAAGATGTTACCTCAGCCAGGGTAAAAAAAATGAGCAAAATTAATTTCTACGAGTGATTAGCATTACGTGCTAATTGCTCCGCGTTAGCGTTCTATCGCTCGATCTTAATCGGCAGTTGTTATTTGGTGTATCAGCGCGGTATAGGATTACCGTTGTTTTTCCTCATCCCCGTTGGGACCTTCTTAAATCGAACATCTGGCTGGTAAAAAAAGAATATGCGCAATATCGGTAATCTCTTAAAATAGAAGACGATTTATAGACGTTCAAGCGCATTTACTATTTTTTCCAGAGCATCTCGTCTATTTCAATGACAGTTTCCTCGGCCGCTTCGAAGCCGAATGCTTTCCAACTAAAATATCGAACGGTTATCGGGTTGCAAGGGGAGTTTAAAAGGCACTTGAACGCGCAGTTTATTAATCAAAGTAACAGCCGGACTTGTAATTAAATCGGGATTTAACATAAATTCGACACTAATCGCAAAGTTACCGTCACGAAAACGCCTTCACTCGACAGAAAATTAATCTCTTAATGTTGCACAATTTCTCCCATAGCGAGATTGAAACTTGTAATTTCAAATAAATGCGATAAGTAGCTAAATATACACGTGCGTCCAAAAATAAACGGGTTAAGAGACGTGATTGATGAGCGCGACTTATTCTCAGCGGTTTGATACTTAACCGCCGTGCGAGCACGTCAACACTTGGCCGCGTCTCGCACAAACACGAAATTATTGCTAGGTGTATGTGCTTTATCTCGCCAAGTGGGCCGTTACGAGAAGTTTCAATGAATTTACGCGAAACCCAGTTGTAAAACGAGCGTTGCGCCCGAAAGAGAATACACGCGCGCTCCAAACATTGTTAAAATTTGCAAACGCTACAAGTACGAGCCCTCTCGCCATGACATTTTTACACGCCGATGAGAAACTGCCAGATTCAAACGCGAGAAATTTGCCGATAAGAAAAGAAAGGACGCCACGTTATTGTTCACGAGTTCATGTATCGCTTTAAGGTAGTTGTTTCGTAAAATCATTTATGTGACAATTGCTTAAAATTTTTACAGCTTATTCTTTACGTTAATACGTGCAAAATAGGACCAATTAAATTAAAATTGACCGTTTCAAAGTTCTAAAAAAGTTAAAGTTTGCTATTACGCGCGAAATATTACTTCCACATATTATTATGTGTTAAAATATTAATATTTGCGTTTGCAAACGCAAATGATGGCACATTTTATTGTTTTTTTAACGGTGAGCGAGATTCGTATGAGAAGCAAATATGTTATAAAGTAAAATGGAACGAATAACTGAGAAAAAGAATCGAAATTATTGGCCGTCCCGTTTCAACAACGTAAACAGTTAAAACTGAAAAATGGGAAGAATGATGTAGTAGACACGAGCGTAGTGTAAGATATGTGGCAAGAGCGTCTCCAACTACAATCTTTCGAATCTATTTTACATCGTGTAATCGTAAGGGTATTCTTTAGAACAATATTGCATCAAGATATGCCATTGTAATAATTGAGCGCTGGTTCCTGTCTGGAAGGAAAACTTTTGAGCGTTACTGTCGCGAAACAACTACCTTAAATTAAAACGACACGCGGATGTGAAGTAATCCGATCGAAGTTATACCGTTCGAATTGTTATCGCTGGACCAAATTTCATTATAATCTCGATCGATCGGGTTTCAATCTCGCTCAACCACGACCCATAAAGACAACTTCTCCGTCTCTCTCTCTTCTCTCTATCCACGATGAGAGAAAAACTGTGTGGCAGAGGCGCCGTATGTAAAAGCCGCGCATTTTTTCCACGATGAAAATTCAATCTTCCGAGATTACGCCGCTTTCACGCCTGGAGAGACCGATGTGAAATTTTACGGTCGCAATTCGCTCGTGACAAGACCGTAACTGCATTCCGGAATTCCACAGCGCCGCGGCTGACTCACGCGGCGCGCGCGGACTAATCCGGTGACCATTCGTTAAAATTAACTAATTGTAGGTCGGTATACCGCGCGCGGGGACACAAATATATCCTCCGCGAGCTCTCTATTTTAAATCGACGAGGAAGAAACTCGGGCAAGTGCGTCAAGGGGGAGTAAATTATTCGCGCGCTCTCGTCGCGGCAATTGCGACGTCCATCAATGAGCGCGAACGCGCTCCGATCGCGCGCAAAACTTGAATCTTGATCGTGCGCCTCGTCACGCATCGCGTTTTTCATCCGCGGGGAACCTGATTAATTTCAAATCGACTCTCAGGCCCGGTTGTCTCATCTTCTGATTAACTGTTAACCGGAAGTTAGTCGAACTGTTACTTTTCAGAATCGGTAGCTTGAAACTGTAACTAGTTACATTTTTAGCGAAAAAACTGTAACTAGTTACTTTTATAAAGTAACTTTCCCAATCCTGCTTTTCTTCGTTATTAACTAACAAAGTGTAAGAGACAGAGAATCGACTAACCTCTGGTTAACAATTAACCAGAAAATAAAAAACCGGGCCTCGATAATATTTCAATAATATTCATGTGCGACAGAAATTACGTCCAAATTATCCAAGTAGAATTTCACCCTTTACTTTCTTACTTCATTAAAGGCGCGACGTTGACGTTCGTGCAAATAAATCGTAAACACATTAAATATTAAACAGCGATGCCACAACTCTCTTTTAAATCAATTACGTCTTAATCTTGACGATTCTTATTGCCTTGTCGTGCGTGAAACGTGCATAATAAAGCTCGCTCGAGAAGTTGCGGCAATGGTGCCGGATAAGAATTTGGTTACGAAAGGACGAGACTTTTACGATCGCGCGAATAACGTAAAGGATAATCAGCGAGATAAATATAGGACACGTTTGTGTCACGTTTCGCGCGAGGATACGTCCCGCCGTTCTCTTCCCCGAGTGGCTAACTACAATATAAATCCGCTGGACTTGGCGCGCCGGGACTGCACACGGCGAGATTAATGTGATTACCTGTTCAGGTAACAGTGACACGGTGTGAACTGCCCTTGGGTGCCGGTCTCTCTCTTTCTCTCTCTCTCTCTCTTTCTCCCTCCGACACGGCGTCGGCAACGCCGCAATTCCGCGGCACGATTTGAGAATTTTCCGCGCGAAAAAGGGGAAAACTCGCGTTACCTCGCGCGTGACGTTTATCGCGCAATTTTTGCATACCTCGGCGCGATTACGATAAACCGCGCGCGGCTGCGATCGCGGAGATTGTTTTCGTCGATAGCGATCGCGAAATTGCACGATCCATGGAATCGTCACGAGTCGAAACCCGATCGGTGTCACCGGAGTCGTACGATCCGCACTGTTTCGGCATGTTCTTGAAAGGTTGGAAACTGGTACAACAGCCGCAAAGAGATAAAATGGAAACTGCGATGTTTAAGAAGCTTCTCAATTTATACCTGCGATTGTTTGTATTCTTGTGCCGTTTAGACTTTCTTGTATATAAATTCTGTTTTTCATTAAAAAGTTGTAAATTGGACAGTAAATTGGACGAAATGAAACTTTGAAAATATTAAATAATTACAGCACGCAATATTCCCTTATTAAAAGGTTTATCAATCCTCGAAAGTACGCGCTTTCGAACAACGGTTTTGCAAAAGCACAAATAGCAGAAAGATTATTACGACAAACTCGAGCGCATCGAAAAATCAAGATTCCTTTGCGAAAGAGAAGAGAGAGAGAGAGAAAACAATCTAAAAGAGTAAACAATGAAAGGCCCCGACTACTTTCATATTCATGGATTCAAAATGTTAATTAAAAACGTAGCAACTCTAAAACTGGAAAGCGGCGTCGTTTAACATTTTTCCCCCCGAGAATAAGGTTACGAGAATACTGCAAAAGTTTTATAAGAGAGACGCTATAAACGTCCCGCGTTATTTTCAGAGATCCCTAACGCGATAGATTAAGTCCAGATTAGATAAGGAAAACATAAAGGAGACAAATATTTCACGTGGAATCTCGCAGCGCTTGGCTGACGAAACGTTACGGCCGTAAAGGAAATCGCGAAAGTCGAGGTGAATAATAGCCGGCGAATAATCCCGGGTCTAAAAAAGTTAATCCGTTGCGAATTTGCTTATCTCGCTCGGAAGTTCCATCTCCGTGACGGGCATCTCCAATTGCGCGCCATGCCAATCTCTCTCTCGCAAAACTCTTATTCCGCAGGGATTAGATAATGGTATCTCGGCTTATATACAGGGTGGCGACAGATACACGTTTCCCCATAACGGATCTTTCTCTCTCGTGCCCGATTCATCGTCGATTTTTCCACCTACGAGAATCTGTGTTCTCTCGCGCGATCTTTTAACGTTAAGGATCGGTTTTCCAACCTCTTGGCGAATTAACTAATAATTAAATTATATGTCTAGCTTTGTTTAATTTGAAGGAAAAACAAAGATATATATGATTTAGCTATTAGTGACCAGGAGTTTGGAGCAACCGGCCCTTGATCAAAATTAATTAAAAAAGAAAAATGTCACTCGTAGTCGCCGGTGATGATTGAAAATTACAACAGTGAGCTTATTGTCAACTGGCAAATTTTATTGAATTCGTTACAACGGGCGTTATGAAGTCCTGGATCTACACAAGGACCAAAATTTGCACTGCGAATAATCTCTTATATTTTGTTGATTTGCAGTATTGTAAGGCCGAAACGTTGTAACGAATACAATAAAATTTGCCAGTTAATTTGACAAAAAGCTGACTGTTTTAAAATTAATTAACACTGAATGTCAGGTATCTCGGTAGCAGCAATACGTATTGATTAGTATTCACGGAATGAGAAATATATTGAATAATCCCAGCAAGAATGTTGTAAACCTACGCAGATGGAGGACGTGATTAGAAGTTAATAACAGATATATCGATTGTATCTCGAGGCAGTGGCAGGAAACAATGATCAAGCTGATAATCAAGAGGCGATCGGCGCGCAGTCAACGACGGGAAGATCCCGTGTGATAAAAAAAAAAGGAAACCAAGATTCGGAGAAGCGCGACTCGAGTTTTCGAGCGTGTTACGATCCGCGCGTAACGCGTCACGACAGAATTGCAGTAGCGATACGGCAATTATTACGATCCGAAGAACCGCAACTCCCTCTCTCTCTCTCGTACATTTCAGAGTCTTCGTTTCAATTGCTTTCAATTCTCTCGGGCCAATTTTATCAAAACATGCCAAGTGATCGAGCGAAAATCGCCCCGGCGTTATCAGCGAAGAGTAAGCCGGGGCGCAGCGACTCTGCAAACGCGCGCTAGCAAAACGAGAAAGAGGGGAGGTGGAATAAATGATTTTGCGCGTGCGATCGTAATCGCCGCAGCCCAGGTCGTTATTCTTCGCCGCTTGGAAAAGTCGTTTCTCTTATTGCCATTGTCGTTTCGCACCATTCGACTACTTTGACCCCCGACCTTCTGCATCCGTCGAGCACGCTGTGTGCACAATGCATACAGATACGGGCGCATCACGCTCTTACGTACAGGCTCGTTCCAAGTTCGCTGCAGCAATCCGTGTTATCTACGCGTCCGTGAGTTAATTTGCTCACCACTCGGCGCTTAGCTTTGACGAAATTTCGAGCTGACGAGCGAGAACACGAAAGGTTGAACAATTTTCTCGGGCGCTCGGGAATCGCGGGAGGGAGAGAAGCTCAAAGAGAGAGAAAGAGAGAGAGAGAGTTCGATAATGTTTTTTTCCAGAGGAACGAGAACCCACTGCGTACGTATGTTAATCGTGACTTGTATTTTTCTCGATCGATCGGTATCTTCCTTCGAACTTTCGTCTTTGAACCCGACGCAATTGCGCGAGAGACGGTACCGCGCGTACAGTTCGCGGACTGGGAGGATAAATTTGTGCAAACGAGCGGCACTAACCGGCCTTCGTTATGTCAAAAACCCACCCGAAGATTGGCGACAACGAAAATTACGTATGTCAACGTTTTCAGGTAAGGTCGTTCGAATTGTATGCTAATAACAGTTACAGTACAATTCGTTGCTCACTCGGGGCAAGAATAATGAAAAATTTTAGCATACGATGACGCGCCTGTGTGCATCACGTCGCGAAGCGCGCGCGCGCATTGCGCGAGTGGAAACTTTCATTTCCCAGCGATCGCACGAGCCGTGCGCGTTGAAGAGACGGTGAAAAATAAAACGGAGATGAAAAGAAAAATATAATTGGACGCTAACATCCCGCTTGATCGTCAGGAGCTATTCGCGAAAAAAGAAAATCCCTTTTGCGCGCGTCAAATACGATAACATTCGGGCCTCAACGTGCGATCGCGCATCTTCTCGGGACACAGTGAAGTATCGCGAGATCCTTGTCCGGGAGTAATAAAATTGGCAACGGAATAAAAATATCTTCTCCTGATCTCATTTCGAATGACGCAACTCTTCCTTTGTTTTCTTTTCTGCTCGCGGGCGGGTGTTGGAGGCGGCGGCCGAGCGACATCAAGGAAGAAAAAAAAAAGAAGTCGGCGGAATTAAACATAAGGCGCATTTCGAAGCGACCCCGTAAAATTTTATCCTCTCTTTCTTCCCTCCCTTTTCCTTTCGAGATAGCAGCGAGAGAGAAAGAGAGAGAGAGAGAGAGAGACGACCGTCATTGGAGGCGCATCGCGATGCTATGGTGATGTAACTTCTCCTTCTTTGTTCTGGCTCGCCGCGCCGGCCACGTCGTGCGTGTTTGCAGACAGTTCGGCTATCTCGGCAGCTGAGAAACGGACGGACCGGATCTTTCCTCGAATCGTGCGAATCGACGTGTTCGGTATCGCAATTTCACGGCGCGCCGTAATTCTACCCCTCCGCGAGCGGGGCTGATAAAAGTCTCGGGCAGACCACAGCGAACCGAGTATCCGCCAAGTACGAGTATCCGCCGGATTAACATTCTGCGGTCTAACTGCCGACTGCCGCGCGTAATCAGGATCATCGGAGACGAGCACGGATCTTTTTCAGAAGCTATTACAAATCTTAACTCGGAGATAGAGATAAAGAGAATGTTACAATAACGAAAAAGAGGAAAGCCATTTTCAATAAATTATCTGATTAACCCTCCATAACGCCAGACTTTAAATTCACACATTCATGTCTGCATCTTTTACGTCTCTTTAATATTAGTGCAGCACCGTGCAAGTCCCAAACCGCTTTCTTACAATGAAAAGGTTAAAAGAGCTGAGTTAATCGTCAGTTTTATCCGCACGTTAATATTTCGCGTCACACCATTTTGTTTTAAGCACGGACAAAAGTATAAAGGGTTAAAATTAGAGATTAGTTTCTTCAAATCGCCAGTATGATAATAAAATTCCAAATTCCATTCGACCACAGCCGGCCACATTTCTTAATTAATCGGTCAATGCAGTTAAAATTAGATGAAAAATTTTCTAAATTTTGCACAGACATCTAGACAATGCGAAAATAGAAAGGCTCCATTTTTTATACGATTGCACATTTCGATTATCCTTCAAAGGTGGATGGAGAATAATCTTTTCCTCTACGCTTAGCTCTCCAATCTTAATCTCCCGAAGTACAGATCTATTATTAAACGGCCGACAAAAGGCAAAAGTGTTGCTCGTTATTTTAGCATAAGCATCTGCAACGTTATTCAGTGATAATAAGAAAGGCTTGCTTTGAGGAAAAAAAGGAGAGCCGAAGAGAAGTTATGTAACGCTAAAGCGATAGCGCGAGATTCGTATTAAAATTTACGCCGGGACGATATTTAATGAGCTGCGAGCGCATCGAATTATCTCGTATGCTACTCGATACACGAACCGCTTCGTACCGCTCCTTATCGTTCGTTATCGTACGTACGAACCCAAGATAGTGTCATTTAGCCAGTAGAAATAACAGATAATCGCGAAATTAAACTCGCAGTCTATTTAGATCGAGATTTGCCGCGAAAGTCTTACGGTATTTACCTTCGAAACCAGTTTATTTCGTGCGTATTTGATAAATAATGAATATTTATCGTTCCTCAGTAGCGGCGTTAACCATTGCAGGACATATCTTAGATGTTGAACGTGGAAAATAGATCGAGAGAGAGCAAAATAAAGTCCTCGCCGACAGATTACCGAGTTAACTTGTTAACCGCGCCACCGGTCGGGCGATTTTTCCGCTGAAAAATTTTCAATTTTACGACTCCGGCGGGCAAAAGAAAGAGTTGCCGGCAGAATGTGGGACGGGACACGGAAACGCAGAAATCAGAAACGGCGTCGCCGAGTTACCGAATCCCGGTTTTAACGGTTAACGTCAGCGGTGTAGCGGTGGTTCACAATGCATCCATAAAATTTACAACGTTGTAAAAGCATCGCGCGTGCCAACTCGACCAGCAGCAGCAGCAGCAGCAGCAGCAACGAGCGAGCACAGCGGAGACGATGTCCTCCCATAGAGAGAATATTTCCCGGCGCTGATATCCTAGTTTACGTCACGTTTCCCCGCTGCCCATCGTCCGTCGTCCGTGAATGCGACGGTCGTGCGCATTAACAAAAATCAATAACCAATAATTATGGTCGCCGCGATGGCTGTTCCCTCCTCCCCCCCCCCTGCCCGGCCCTTCCCTGCCACCGCTACACCGCGCCGTTGTCATCGTCGGCCGCGCGTCGTCTTTGACGCCTTTGTCTCGCCGTTAATGATCGCGCGCGTTCGTCGCGGAGAGGCGGCTAACGGCTTCCACGGGCGCGCGCGAGAGTCTCTCCCGAGGGCGCATTTTTGCGAGAGGCAAAACGCGGTCACGCGGAGACGCGGGGCGAAAGGAAAGAGAGCCAAGGCGACGCTATTTTTCCCGCACGGACGAGCGGACGGGATGGACGTGTATGGACGAAAGAACGGACGGACGGGCGGACGCGCGAGTGCGTGCGGCTCGCGGCCGGCCGGCGAGACGATAAGAGGAGCCTTGGCAACGTCGCAGCACGCACCGGAGAGAGGATCTATATCCCGACTCGGTGCGACGCGACGCGAGGCGACGCGAGGCGACGCGACGCGAAGCGACGCGAAGCGACGCAGCGTGCCGGCTGGCCCGGTGTTCGGCTCGGCTCGGCAACGCTCGCGGCCGACGCATGTGACTCACAAACGCATTCTATTCGGACCGATTTCGCATCTTCCGCGCCGGAGAGCCGAGACGCGCGATGGAAAAGAGAGATAATTCCGGGGGAGAAATATCTGTTGAAATTTTCTGGATGTCACGGTGGGCTCTCGCGAAGGATGGGCGAGGGGATAAATCCGCGGATTATCCCATTGTCCCGTTGCGGCGTAACGAGCGCGAACGGATTGGAAGTCGGCGGATATAATGGAATGCAGGGAATGACGCAGCGTAATGAGCTTGCGGTCCAGTTTTTACACGTTTACCCACCCGACACTGCCCGCGAGATCTGTCGAACAATCCGACGAATTAGGCGTCGCTCTTTGTTGGGGAAACAAAACGGACGACGGAACCTCACGTTTCCCTCAACCCTTTCCGCCGGGACGTACAAGTCCCGTTTGTACTCTTTAGGCTCCTCGGGAGCTGCAAACTCGCTGGTGTCATTTCGAAATGAGAAACAGCCACGGAGATGTAATTCGATACGACAGAAGCGTTTACTCGAGCCTCAACAACCGAAGTCCCTGACGTTAACATTGAAACGTCCAAACGCGCCGTGAACGAAGAGAGCGGGAAAATTTTGCGGAGGACCCGAAGTTCGACGGAGACCGCGTCGATCCGATCGGATTTACTTCTCTGCTTTGTACACCCCGTAACCGTCTACTCTCGGTGCGCGACGAGCTATTTAGTAGTCGCGATACTTAACATTATTGCTGACGGCGGAATCAGTTACACGGCGCCTAGCGCGGCTAGCCAAGTTTCTATTTTGCTACATGTGGCTCGCACGCCGCGTGTGCAGCGTGCGTCGACAGTGACGCATTGCATACGCGAGTGTGCTACTTGCGGCCGGGGATAGCGGGACGATAACGCGACACCCGCGATCCGGATTACCCGGTATCATAAATTCGCCGCGCCAAGCAGACCAGATATTATATAGAGTATCAATTAACACGTTATTCAGTTGGCGACATCTAATTAGCGCCAGGCGCTGCTTAACCAGCCGAGTCTAATTCCAAAAAGGCCGCGTGCGATAAAAACCAAGGGAGTAACTGCACTTGATGTAATCGCGGGACAGTGTCTCCGAAATCGTTATCAAGTCCTTACGAGATCCCCGTGTATAATCGTTTTGTCTTCATTTCTCAAGTCTCGTCACTCGTTAGGCAATAAACATTAAATTTGAACATTTTCCCAGCTTTTTCAACGTTTAGCTTACGATATCTCGATAACTGTTTGTCGGAGGGAAAAGTAGTACAGGACTTTTTTACTCAATTTGGTCTCAGGAATATGCTGTTGCAATAGTGCTCCAATTATTGAAAATTTTTGTGTACGTTACTATACACAGATATTTTACTGTTCAAGTTAAAACGGGACACCCTGTATATCATAGTTCACACCTTAAGCGCGTATTCTATTCGCAATAAGAGTGAAGTGGTTACTGTTGGAACAACAGCGAGTTGAAACGTTGATACGCCTTTGCGCGCAAATTTGGGACAATAAACAGCAAGTACAGATACAAAATTACTTTTCGTCAAGACCACGGTTAGACTGGTGGGAAAAGAGGGTGGCGAGGCAACACACGTGACCGAATTTACAATCTTAACTACCTCTACAAGCAAATACTTGCTAGTAAAATAAGAAAAATATATTTTGAGGAAACTAACGGCCCTTTAAAGTTTAACGTCGCATAGTTTTAAATGTGCGTGTAAGAAAATGATTTGCAATTAAATGAGATTATTTGTAATCAGATGAAATCGTGTAATCGGTGGGACAACATTTTAGCTAGCGGTTACCCCCCAACATTTTAGTTAGCGGTTACCCCCCTTGCTCGAACCCGACGTCCACCTACGCGGTCGCCATGTCGGGACGCGAAAAAAAGTGATCTCGCAGCGGAGTCGCTCGCAATATCAGGAAGTTGGTGTTGCACACTCGGTTCTTTCCCCCCTCGTTTTTTTTTCCATTACTTCGAGTCAGTTGCGCCGCCTCTGTAGCGAGCGCGTCTGGGTAACAAAACCGACGGGGGTAGAGATCGAGTTGGCGTGCAGAAGGCGGTCTCTCACAAACACGTGCGCTCACGCAAAAATGCAGCTCCCGCGCGGGCTGCCGCGCCGCCGCATTCATTTGCAACGCACACTTCGTCCACGCCACTCTCTTTCTCTTCCTCGCGCCTTCCATCCGCCGCGCCGGTGACTCAGTATCGTTGGATTCAAACTTCTGCCGTGCGCGCGTTCTGCTGCCCGAGCGCCCGTACGCTCGCGTCTTTGACCGACCGACCGACCGACCGAGCGACCGAGCGACGCGACGCGACGCGACTCTGTTCACGCGCGACCGAATGCGGGAACGCGAGCGCGTTCCAGTTATGAAGAAATGTTAGAAATATTCGACTAACGAGCGGATAAACGCCATAGAGACACTGGCCTAGAATTCCCGCAATCTCGCCCGAGCGATAAACGTTCGATGGGTTTGACAAGTGTCGGCCTCGTAATTGCAGGCCTCACGTGAATCTCATCTCGAAAACTCGTATCGAGCCGCGATACTCGGCGCGAGGTGTTAAATCGTGGGACGCGACATTCAGCGGGCGCGCTTTGATTGGTGCTTAAACCGAGATTATTTAATCGCGAAGCGCTACGACCACGCGTGTGAGAAACCTGACGCCTTGCCGTGTGTTTTAATAAATTAAATTCTTACGAGACACCTTGTAACATTGAACACGTATCTTATAACGTGCACATTAAGCCAGAAATAAGCTGTCTTTTCCTCTCGTCGTCTCATATTATTAAAAATAAACGCAACACGGATGTTATCACGTTTAATTACCAGTCATTACATTTAATTGACTTATCAATAGATGCAGATGTAATAAACAAGGCTACGACAGTTAGTGCGTTGAAATAAAAATTGGCGCGTTGCGACAATAAGTAAAATCAAAACTCATTAGCTAGATTTCCATTACCTAAACTGAAACAAGAAATGTTAGAAATATTCGACAGATGCAGATGTAATACACCCCTAAATTCTACACCCTCAGAAAAGATTTCTGTTACCGAGACAAATATTTTTGACGCATTTATATTTCTCACAACTTCATTTAGTATAAAAATAAGACGATATCAAAATAAGATCAATAATTCTTATTCTCTGTCGAATTAAAAAAAATTGACTTGCTATATTGGGACAAGAGTAACTTGTATAAATGTCAGTTTGTATATTCTTGCGTTTAAAATAAATTTTCCCTCCATCTCGGCACCACGCTATTCGATAAAAGACGATACATACGATCGTTTTATTCTAGATTTTACAATGTTTCATTTAAGATTAAAGTATTGCTTTCTCTATGATAAATACGATTGGCGCTATATCGATATTTTATAATACACTCAAGTGTAACAGCATTGGATCCGGAAATTTTTTCTGTGGGTGTACCGCATCATTAAAACATTTCCTGTCCCTTTATTATCTATGTATACTAAACTAGGGCGGGGAAATTTACTTTTATTTCACGTACAAGTACATAAATATCCTGCCGTAATCTTCATCTCCGCCCATCTGACACGAAAAGAACCGCGAGGAAGCTTGAACAAAAATCTTACGGTCTAAAAAGGTATCAGGATTGGGAAGTAACTCGTTACTTGTAACGAAGTTACGTTACTTTTTTTTTAGTGACTCTAACTCAACTCCGTTACTTTCTCTCCACCTATAACTGTAACCTAACTCGGTTACATTAATTACTTTATATATATTCTGATTCTCCACGGATCGTATTGCACGTAAACTCCGTTATCGACGCTTTACAATTCAAGTTTAAATTTGACATTTTTATTTTCATCGCAATGAAGTAACCGCAAAGTAACGATTCGTTACTTTTTTAGCGACTGCAGCTAGTTACATCAAAAAACTGTAACTAGATACTTTCCAACCCTGCTCGCGGTTTTATCCCACTTGCTTCCTCGTCATTATTTGTCGCTAGGCACCGTTCCAAAAATTTAAATAATTGCACGATGTGCACTTAATACTACACGACCGTCCAAATAGTACAATAAAGATATCGTATCTTCACGGTGTTCCCAACGCATCCTGAAAAATCCCGTAAAGTGCTTGATAAAAAAAAAGTGAAAGATACGATATCTTTGCAGATACAGGAACAACCTTTTTTTCTCTCTCTCTTTCGCGCGTCGAGATCGCCTTCTACCTTTGCTGCCTGAGCAAAGTATATTTCCCGCCCATTTTCTCGACGTGTATATTTGCGAGTTTATACCATAAATTTCAAGCAACTCGCGCAACGATACGCCGATATAATGAGCTCCGCTTTACGAGCTTGATGTATGCACAAGTGCCTAGTATGCGCATTCGCGTGTGCATAATAAGTCGACGAATGACTGTACGATTAAATATTAGCACTAATCTGTCGCAGCCTCTCCATTTTGAGGCAACGGATCTCGGCGACTTGTTTGCAAGATTCTAACGCGCTCCGTTAACTTGAATTCTTTTACCGCATTCACACCGATGTTCAGCTCGCGCGTAGATACACATTTGGAAATTTTCGCGGATCCGTTGCCTCGTCGTAAGATAATTTTCCACTCACCGATGCGAAGCGCAGCGGCGGAGTTGAAGCACAGCTACGTTAACCCTGCGAAGAACGAAAGTATTGCAATTACAGTAACGTTCGAAATAACATTTCGAAAAATAGTTACAGCGCGCACCGAATCTGTTACGTACTATTTTCCTTCCTAAACGGAATTTTAATAACCGCGTAATCGACGAAAAGATCCCTTTCTTAAAAAGAAATGCACACGGTTGAAAAATTTGTGTTAAATTCAACAGATATCACACACGTCCCAAACGGTACGCACAAATTTTTGTGTCAATTTAACACAATATGGATATGTTAAATAATCCCACGCTGAAAAATCGTCTGTTAGAAAATGGACGAATCAGAATTCCTTTAGGATTTACCGGATGTGTAATGAAGTCTAGCAAACTTCTGGTTAGAAAATATCTTTCATGGTAAATCCTGAAGGAATTCTGATTCGTCCATTTTCTAACAGACGACTGGTTGAATCTATCACTTTTTTTTCAGTGTGTAAAATGTAAAACTTACATATTTTAAATACATTTTGTCATTGAAAATATGTTAAATTTAACACAATTTTTTTCAGCTGCGATGTTTCCTTGAGATTTTACTCGGGAAGGACCTAAGGTCGAAACGTCGCATTATACATTTTCATTACATTAAACACCGGCCAGTTAAGGTCGAACAAATCTCGCCTTTCGTTATTTATTACTGGGAAACTAAAGAAATGGCAATCTGGAAAAATCTTTTCATTCGAAGAATTTCAAAATAATCCAAAAAATTCAGAACACGTCGAAGACATCGTTTCCACAATTTTTGTGTTAATTTAACATAATATGGATATGTTAAATAAATCACACGCTGAAAAATCGTCTGTTAGAAAATGGACGAATCAGAATTCCTTTAGGATTTACCGGATGTGTAATGAAGTCTAGCAAACTTCTGGCTAGAAAATATCTTTCATGGTAAATCCTGAAGGAATTCTGATTCGTCCGTTTTCTAACAGACGACTGGTTGAATCTATCACATTTTTTTTTCAGTGTGTAAAATATAAAACTTACATATTTTAAATACATTTTGTCATTGAAAATATGTTAAATTAACACAGAAATTTGCGTCGACAGTTTGGGACATGTGATATCTGTTAAATTTAATTAACAAATTTTTCAGCTGCGATGTTTCCTTGAGATTTTACTTAGGAAGGACCTAAGGTCGAAACGTCGCATTATACATTTTCATTACATTAAACACCGGCCAGTTAAGGTCGAGCAAATCTCGCCTTTCGTTATTTATTACTGGCAAACTAAAGAAATGGCAATCTTGAAAAATCTTTTCACTCAAAGAATTCCAAAATAAAAAAAATCCAGAACACGTCGAAGACATCGTTTCCACAATGTCCCTCGACGTCTCCACAAAATAATTACAACCCACAATTTGCATATCCAGCCGACAATAATGCGTGAATAACGATCATTAGATACTTTCCGAAAGAATGTTCCCTGAAACGGCCGGAAACTCGGCGCGTTACACAAAAACGGGGGCGCGCGGGGACGCGCCACGCGACCGGCCGCGGCGGTAAATACGTTAACAAAAAAACGGAAATAAGTAAACAAAAGATTACTCACCCCACGGTTGCTCCGCCGTTGCCCGATGCCTCCCCGGGCCCCCGCCTCCTCTCCCTCGCCCCTCGGCGGCTGCTTCTTCGTGGCACACACACTACACCCACTCGCGAGAACAAGGTTAAGTACGATCGCGCGCGCGCGCGCACCACCCGTGGACACGGCGGATCCTCGCACTCCCCGGCACTGATCGCGTCGCGACGCAGCGAGCGAGGGGAAGCCGCGACGTCCCCCCGCGAATTTAACGCAACGGCCGAGCTCCGAAAATGGCGGAGCGAGTCCGAGGCCGCCTCGAATCGGAGGAAAACTGCGCGCCGCGCGGCGGCGGCGGCGGCGACATCTTGCAATTGAGCGCAATTTCCGCGCTTCGATTAACGGACAGGTGAAACACTCGCGCGTCGGGTCGAGTCGCCGATACCGACAGGACACCGATGCAAGCACAGACACGGACGCTCCATCCTTCTCCGGAGAAGTAAGCGAGTGCGTCCTGTATCTAGGATCGCGAGAAATTCAGGAAATGTAACCGCTACGGCTAAATTGAAGATTTATCTCGTATCCGTATCTTCGGCGAAACGGTGGCTCTGGGCTCTGGCCGAAAAGTTGCAGGGGGACGCGGCGGTAACTTCACTCCGACGCGAGTCAATTGTTATCGCGCGGCGAATCGCCGGCACAGAGACACACGGTTGAAGATCACGCGCACGATACGCTCCGCCCGGCATTCTGCGAGACGCACGCGTCGATAAAGGCGAGCGGTGGTGGTGCGTCGCAGTTCCCGTCACTCGCGAAGACAGCCCGGACGCGGTTTCGTTTCGCGAAAAGTCGCACACGCGAGCCGGGCGTCGGCCAACGAGACGATCGGCGCCCGAAAACACAAGACGAAGACTCGGCAAGCCGCGAGACCCCGGGGTCAATTCTGTACACCACACTGCAACGAAAATGCCAAACGCGAGTAGCGTCGTCTCTTTCCAACCGTCCTCTTAGGAAGCGACGAAGCCGCGCACTTTTAACATCTTCACTACATTGCAAGAGAGTCGACCACCCTCGCCGTACAAGTCGCCGCGAGCGTGAGACGATACGCGAGAGTGAATGAATCGCACTGATAACACTCTTACTGGTAATATAATGTAACGTTCGCGGTTTAAGAAAAAACTTGAAGGCCCGACGCGGAGCGAGCGGCACCGCCGACCGGCTCGCCCGAGCCTCGCCGTGCGAATGAGCGACCCCGGTGACCGAACGTAAACAAAGGCGGCGCGCTGCGTAGCGTCGCCGCGTAAACAAAAAACGCCGAGCGTTAGGCAACGTAAATCGTTTTTGCGCTACGAAACAAATACCTAAACGAAACGAACGTACGCGCCGAATTAGTTGTGCCGTGTACTCCGAGTCGGTCGCACGTAAATGGATTGTCGTTGGGCATCTGGGACTCGACTCTTCAGCGTCGTCTACAATGGACTACGTGGAGTAAGCTTGGCGTAAGAAGTAAGAGTAAAGGCTATTCTACAATTGCGTAAACGTGGTTGTTAGCGGCTGTACAGTGTAAAACACAGTTTTAAACTAGCATTTCCGATTGTAAAGCCTGTTGTAAAAGATGGCTGAACTTGATCTTCCACGACTACAACGATACAGGACGTAAAAGCTAACTAATCATTCATTTCAATTACGACGTATCTCACTCTATTGTATATTGCTTTGATGTACAACACTTACTACTACTTCTACTCCTACAACCACGTTTACGCAATTGTAGAATGGCTTTAAGCGTAACCCCTGGTCCACAATCTTGCTTTAAGTAAGCTGTAAGCTTTAAGCCGTAAGAAATTAACCAATCACAGGCATTTATTCCCCTCACTCTTACCTACGATTGGTTAATTTTTTACGGCTTAAGGCTCACAGCTTACTTAAAGCAAGATTGTGGACCAGGGGTTAGAGAACTACTTACGATTTAAGAGAGCTGGAGTAAGGGCGTAAGCGAAATGAATTATTTTTATTTCTTACGCCTACGCTTACTCTTAGGCCCGGTCTACAATGAGTCGTTAGTCGTTAGTCAGAAGTCGCAACTATATGTTGATCCTTTTCCTTTCTGGGTGGAAGAAAAAGGACCGACATATAGTTCCGACTTCTGACTAACGACTAACGACTCATTGTAGACCGGGCCTTACGCTTACGCTCGACCATTCAGAACGCAGGAGGAAAACTCAGGTACGCCAAAAACGTTACTTCCACTCTTACTTCTTAAGGCCTTCGCACATAAAATTCCGTAAGGACGTAAAGCGTAAGCGTAAGAAAATCAACAGATAGGATTTGCTACTGCTTGCGTTATTGCCTTACGTTCTCGACTGTGACTGGTCGATTTTCTTATGCTTACGTTTTACGTCCTTACGGAATTTTATGTGTGAAGGCCTTTACTCCACGCTTACGCCGGTTATTGTAGACGACGCTTTCGATTCATTCGCACGGGAGACGTACGCGAAAATTCTCGCCCTCGCAGAAAAGTTGAAAGCCGAGTTAAAAGCCACGCGAAACAGCCCATCGACTCGCGACTTGCGAGAGCAGATCCTTCGCGTACGCTTCTCCTTCGGACGAATTCAAGAATCGAGCCCCCGGGACGTTCCGCGAACTCGGCGTCGCGTGGACGAATAATTTTCCGCGATCGAGAGCGATTTCTGGGGCACGGATCGTGAATCGTTTGCTCCAGCAGAAATTCGCGAGAGGCGGAAAATTTCATTAACGAATTCAACATTTGTCGATGAAGGTCTGCACTTTTCACGAGTTCGCGCTTGAGGAAAAGATTCACGATCGAGTCTCTGAAAGCGTAATGTTACGTGAATCCGACAAATATTTCGCGGTTTAATCGACGCGTGTGTATTACGTATACGTGAGAATATTTACTTCGCGCGCGATTGAAATACAATATTTTGAACAGTAGAAAATTTACGTGATGTAATTTCCGATAAATGCGATATTTGCCAAATTTGTGGAGTTGAAATAAATATTACATTAATTTGAGGAACGTCTTGTCTTCGCCTCGATCGAAAACACACTTGCATGCGATCTGAACCGCTATCGGTTTTCTCTCTCGAATTTTGACCCGAGAGAAGCAAAGCCGCACGGTTTGAACAAATCAGGAATTGTGATTTTTAATAATAAATGAGGCCGATCAGATTAAACCGTCGCAAACAATGTCGCGATGTATATATAATCTCGTTCTCTCTCTCATTTATTACCAGAATTTCACTGCGCTCGAAACATGGAATACTGGGAACAAAATACAACGAATTCACGTCCCTGTATTCTTTTGCGATCGAAACGGAGATAAACTTTATTTGTTAGCCAATGGAAAATTGCTAGACGACGCTTGGCTGGCAAATTCTAATTAAAGAAATTTATTGCGAAAAATATTTGTAATTTTTTAAAAATTAAAAAGCAATTTTCTACATTGGTTGATCATAAGAAATCATTTCTTTGAAATTACGTAAAAGCCTAGTGAGGTTGTTCGAAATTAAACAAATTTGTTCAATTACTAGACTTGTATTAAAAATATATAATACAAATATAAATAATAGTACAAATTTGTTTAATTTCGAACAAACTTTTTTTGGGTGTAATTATCAATGCTGTCACTAAGACATTTGCCAGATTTGAAGAAATAGATATGAATTCTCTTAGAGATTCCATTCTCAATTAAATAAAATATGTACTAGCTAAAAAAAAGCGCTGAACGAGTTTATAAAGAAAGATTAATTTCGCTGCTTCCCTCGCTTTATTATTCGCGCGAGTGCAGAAAACGTTGTTTCATAACTTCTGGTTTACACTTAAAAAATTGATACTCTTGAATCTCACGTGTACAGTCAGGCTTCTTGCGCGAATAATCTCGTTCCGCTTCTCAGTTAAACATTCATGCTATTGGAATTATTTAAACGCTCGATCCGTTCTCAAGTCATCTCCGAGGCACGCTCGAGTGATATGCACTTTTTCCTCGACTCGACTGAGACGGGATTCAGGAACTATTAATACATCCTCTCGCAAGAATCGATTATCGAACCGCAATAAACGGAACACAGGCCGAGACAAACTTCGTTTAATCGCGCTCTTA
This sequence comes from Vollenhovia emeryi, assembly GCF_000949405.1. NCBI lineage: Eukaryota > Metazoa > Arthropoda > Insecta > Hymenoptera > Formicidae > Vollenhovia > Vollenhovia emeryi. Next base: position 614,683 of record NW_011967170.1, read on the forward strand.
GCTCGAATCGCGATTACAAATACGATATTACGAATATCAAATTGACTGTCAAGATCGGTTTATTAAACAATACCGCGTTTCGAGATTGATCCCCTCGGCAGAGACGCGGGGCTGCAAAACGCGACGACCGTAAAAATAGAAGTGGAAGTCGATCGACGGAAAAACAAGAGTACGATAAAAGCATTGTTCGCAGCTTGAGAAAAGTCCGTGGAAAGTTTTGTTTTCTGTCGAAACAGCCGGGGGCCAAATTTATTAATCGCGCAACTGCCCAATTATCTCGCGACTCCGTACATTTAAACGTGTCTCTCCACGCAATCCTGGACTCGGGCACGCGTGGCATTTAACAACCGAAACGCACGGTCTGCTCATCACGCGTAATTCCACGGCGTCCGAGAGGCACGGCATCGATCTTCGTCTTACGCAGTCGCAGATATCCGAAACCTTACTGTCACGTTGCGACAAATTGGTAATGTCGCGTCATCGGCCCGCGAGGTCTTTGCGTAGAGCAACCAGACGGCCTGCTTTCAACTGCTATATTAATTCCGCTTGAAAATCGCGATAACAATAATTTTCACAAAGCCACGATGACGAGGGCTTTCAAACTAATAATTTTACGAGAACGAAATTAATGGGCGTCACGTGTTAATTCAAACGAAATATCATATTCAATATTTATACGATAATCCGTTTTATTCATATTAAAGAGGGTGGTTGCTCAAATAAAAATGATAAAAATTATTTCAAATTTATTGAAAAAAAAATTGTATATATTAAAATGATTGTATATAATAATAAATAAAATATATATTTTTTAAAAATGATAAGAATGGTATAAAAATAAGTGCAAATAATTCTATACATATTTACGAAGAAGTTTGACGAATACTGAAATGACTTGTCTACGGAACTTGTCTAAAGGAATTATCTGATTCGTCCATATTCAACCAGAAATTTTTTTCAGTGCGTAGTTATCAAGCACATATATGTTCTTCGTAAATATGTATAACTCTTCGTAAATATGTATAGAATTATTTGCACTTATTTTTATAAAATTCTTATCATTTTTAACACGCTTTCGAGAATTAAATTACAGATATCGTAATACTTTTGCCTATGTCGGCCACGTGCAATAGTATAACTTTAATAATTAATTATTCGACAACCATGCAGACAATCGTCTCGAACTTTCGCATGGAGGACAGATTCCCACAGACGAATATTTTCTATAAATTTGAATTCATTTTTATCATTTTTATCTCAGCAAACCACCTCCTTAAATGTGCTTATCTCTTCCTCTCTCTCTCTTTGACATTTATAATTTCGTAATAATTGTTGACATATCTGATGTCACACATGCATCATTAAAAAATCAATACCCGATCATTTTTGTTTCGTTTGACACATACAGTGACTCAAGACGCTGATCACATTGTTACAGATTTTTCAATACGTAGCGAATGACAGAGACGTCTGTTTACATGTGCTCATAATAAAATTGTCATCGAGTGCTCTCTTCGAATTCGTTAATCGTAGACGATTGTCGCGTTATACAATGTGCTCAGTTTCGAGAATTACTGCGTACGATCCGCGAATTAGCGAGAAGCTGTGAGTATTAAGTAACAATTGATGAACCAACGGGGGGGAGTTTTTCAAAATTTACCGCACGAAGCAAATAGAAAAGTCCCTCGCTCTCCCAATCAAGGTATCAAACAACGCCGCGTTTCGAAATTTATTGTAACTCGAACGGTCGTTCCTGAAGGCATCGCGAGAAGAAATAAAGAGGCTGGTCCCCGCGGCACAGCGTCTCCGGGGAGCGCGCGCTGTTTTTTTTCTCTCTCTCTCTCTTGCTGTCGAGTACGGTAACCCCGTAATCTCGCAAAAGTACCGTTATGCCGAGTCCACATACTGCACCCGATCGCGCGAAATGCGATTCGGAGGAGCGCGCCGTTGCGCAAATCTCTTATCGCGGCTCCGTTCGTTTTCCGCGCACGGCGCTCGTTTTCTCGCGCGCGCCGTGATATTTTACGCCCCGTCTAGGAGCGGTTCTATCCGCAAGAATATCCCGCGGCGCAAAAGTTTATCGATAACTTAACACACGCCGCCGCGGAGTCTATTGCGGCAATGGAGTGTTAAACGGCCGAGAGCGCCGTATACTATATTTCGTGTATACGCGCGAAACGAGACGCCACGAGCGCACGAGTTATCAGCCGGTTTCCATAATGCGCGAGCGATTGCGAGAGAGATTTTATTGGCGAAAAGTGGCGATGTCGGATACCAGCGGGAACAGCGAGAAACGAAATGCTAATTATTGTGTATTGTGACACGCGCAAAATTTACATACACAAAAATTTTCAATAATTGGAGCACTATTGCAGCAGCATATTCCTGAGACGGAATCAAGTAAACGAGGTCCTACTTTCACCTCCGACAAACAGTTATCGAGATATCATCATAAGCTAAACATTGAAAAAGTTATCAATTTTCTCGTGAATATCTCAAAAAGTGTTAGGCAAATCAAAAAATGTTTCAGACAAAACTTGTTCATATTAATTAGTAGAACAAGATAGTGTAATAAACAATAGGGGGTTCCCACACCCTCAGAAAGAATTTCTGTTACTGAGAAAAAAAATATAAGGGGACGCTGGAGTGATTCTGCACTTTTGCACCTTTTGCAGTTAAAACTGTCTGTTTCGTGGAAACATTTGTGTGATATACAAATTAAATATGGCATACGTGTACAGATCGAAAGCAGCTGGCTATTCCGGCTAAATTAAAGAACAATATGGCATCTCACTGAAACTAAGTTTGTAAGTCAAGCTGCCTCAATCCCTGCGTTTCTCACGGTTGGCAAATTTGTCATCGGGATGAATTTTATCGCGGTTGAACGTGCCGTTTTACTTTATTCAAACATCCAAGTGCGCAGTTAACATTTTCTTCTGGATCCCCCCCGGGCGTTAAAAGAGCTCGAGACGAGCGGGAGTGTTCGGGGCCAAAATCGTAGCGAATGTGGAGCACAAAAGGTACGTAAGCTTATCATGGAGAAACAAAAGAAAACGAAAGAATCAAATCATTTCCTACGGAGAGAATTTTTCTCTTAAGGCATTTCGAAGAATTTTGTAAGGTTTTTTTGAAATTTTTGAAATCCACTGATTGACTTTTGGAAAGTACGTTTCAAAAAATTCCTGCAGCATTCAAATACGAAGTAACAAAGGAGTAAGAGCCAAGACGGGATGTTATGTGAGGTCCAGATTTAAACCCTGGCTGAGGTATTATTTTTCGCAGCAGACCTACGAAGTAAAATTATTTAGGCACTAACACCTTTGGCTCGTGCTCCTTTATCACTTCGTATTTACGTTTTCACACGTTAGAGTCTTATAAAATTCTTCGGAATGCCACGTCCCACACTGAAAAAAATTTCTGGTTGAATATGGACGAATCAGATAATTCCTTTAGGATTTACCAGAATTTCTGTAGGATTACAGGAATTCTGGTAAATCCTAAAGGAATTATCTGATTCGTCCATATTCAACCAGAAATTTTTTTCAGTGCACGATTTCACGATTTTCAGGGTAAATTTCAAACGAAATTTCCCCCGTGTACTTTCCGCGCGGTGACAACGACACGTGTGCGTAACATCCGCGGACTTCTATGTACTACCAGACTGCTACCTTCGAGCTAAAAAGTGAGGCAAGAGTTCCTCCATATCTTGTTAGGTAAATAAAGTGGTACGTCTGTCAGTGACACACCGCGATGCACACGTACTACTTTATTTATGAGCTGAAAAAATTTCTGCGAGGGCAGAAGTTTTCAGCTCGAAGATAGCAGTGTCTAGCAGTAGAGAAAAGTCCCATATTGCGAGATAGACCTCTAATATGAGATTGTAGGCTCTCAACATCCAAATTCAAATTCTTTTGTCGCAACGTTTACACGCGAAAAAAGAGAAAGATATTGTATCAACAAGTGCAATTGAAATGAAATCGTTGAAGCAACATGAGTACTAATAATTGAAAAACATCAAGTTGTTGTCTTAATAATCTGGACATTTAGTTCAATGCTTAAAATTGAAGCCCGTAGCCAATACAATTGAGTGAATTATTTATGTTTGTGGCGTTTAATTCAAGCCACTTCATTTCGTTTAATTCAACAGCATTTGTTGTCCGTGCACGATCCGGCAATGAATCTCCCACTGAACACATTTCACTCCAAGGGCAATAAATTCACAACGGAGCCAGCAGATGCCTATTAAATTAGCGGAAACTCTGTTATCTCATATTAGGAGCTTGTCTCGTAGCAGAGGAGTTTCCTCTACATAGGAAGTCTGCGTTAACAACGCTGCAGCACTCGCTGTCAGGTCGCAATCATCGTACCCTTCCCTGTCGTCCGCGAAAAATCCCGGGCCCGTTCGTCATTAGCCAAGGAATAGCTGGCTCGATCGCGCTGGTAACGGATACTTTGTTGTCTACGAGGGAGGGGCCGGTCGTGCAGGATACGAGGGAGGCTATACACATCTATCCCAGGTACGGACAAAGGGGCACACCGGGGCTGCGGAGGAGGAAAGAGGGCAGGGGGAGCAGATTCGGCGGAAACCGCGCGGAAGGCGCCCGAGGAGGATGCGAGAGGTACCGTCGTCCCTCCCCCTCCCCCGCCCCCCCCCGTTCGCCTTCGAAAAAGGAGCAGCCGGCAGGAGCGAGGCTGTGCGCGGCGTTCTCAAAGGACTCCTACTCTCCCTACTTCTCTCTGCCTGCTCGAAACCTAAATATAACAGCCAGTCAAGTACAGTTCCTTTCCTCTCGAGCGCGCTCCGCGCGCCATATTGGGCTCCACGCACGTGGAGTCGCGACAGGTCGACGCTGCCGGGACGGCAGCGTGTGTAACCTGGACGATGTCGAAAGTGAAAGTATCGGAAGCCAAGGAGTTTATTCATACTTTGATACTGGCTGGCGCCAGGCAAGTGCGCAATGCTCCGAAATCTGTCATCTCTTTCGAATCTACGGTCGACACCGGGGAGAAGTTTTCGGTTGACTTTTAAGGAAAGAACGGGCGAAGATACTCGCCGGAATTTCTTCATCTTCGAGGGACGTTCTAACGTCTCGAAATCAATGTCACAGTTTGCGTCCGACCGCGCGTTCTCTTTCTCTCTCGCGATTTCGGAGAAAAGTCCCTCGCGGCCGTCCGCAGATTAACATTCGCCATTTTCTCGCGGATCTAAAGATTTTGGAGACGCGCACGAGATCTTTCTGCGTCCCGCCTATGTTTCCTTTATCTTCGAATTTTATTTATATTCGATTGCGTCTCGAAATTATCGGGTAAACCCATTAGCTCGGCGCTTTATTTGCGGCGGAAATATATTCCGCCTGTTTTTCATAACGGGAATAAATATAAATTGCTTTCCGTACAGAAACAAATTGCCCCCCCCCCCCACCCACCCCGCTACGAGCCGCGTTGCACGACAGCGGAGTAACATTTCACGGATTGCGGAGGAGAACATGACCTACTTCGCGTTATTCAAATGCTGACGTAATTTCTCGCGATTTATAATAAATGCTACCCAGTTCTCGTTTTCTCTCCCGAATCGACCTACGGTCAAGCGCAACGATTGAACCGTAATGACGCATGCGTCGTGATCCTCGAAATTGAGAGGCGACACGGCGTGACGTCATCGGCATCTCTGACGTAGCTGCAGCCGCGGTATTAAGCCCGTCGACCGGGTCAGGACATTACCCCAAATAGCTAAAAACATCCTAATAACCTGCAGCCCGAACAATGCAACTCTATCCATCAGGGAGAACCTATTGACGTGTCCCCCTGCCACATTTCCCCGCTGACTTATTATCCCGATCATTATTCTGATTTATATCGCCTGACGCGTCGTAGAACGACACGAGCGTGTCGTATTTTAAAATCTTTTGGAATAAAGACAGAAACGTATAATATTTCTATGATCGAAACGTTCGTAAATTTGCTGGAAGAAAAGAACGCCCGCGAGTGCCTCGCGCGTTCCGAATGTCTTCTTGCAAATAAAAAAAAAAGGGAGAGTACGTATGCAATAACCGCGCTACGTCGTCTTATGTCGAAAATGCGAATATTAAAAAAATCCTTCGCGTTGGGGGATAAATGAAAATCCGTTGCGAATTTTTCCCCTCCGGAAATTTGCGTCAAGTGTACGCGGGGAGAATTTTCTTTGAAAATTATCGCGGGACAGCACGGCATTTCGAAGAATTCTATGGGAGTTTTTCGAAATTGTACCATACATTTCACCAGTAATTATACTCGGTATAGATTTTACCAGTGAAACGTATGGCATGACTTTCCGGATAAATTTCAAGAGAGAATTCTCTCCGTGCGTTTTCTAGAGGAATAACTTATGTTTTTATTTTCGGTCACTCGCAACCAGATATATAATTTTCACGTGCAACCGATGGCACGTTCGACGGCGGCGGTTTCAGCTATTCCGCGAGAACGTTCAAACCTGATTCTCGTACTTTTATCTCCGATTAGAAACGTATCTGACACATAAAACGAACAATTGGCACTTTCGATTTGACGTTCTATACTCAAACGTTTCGACCTAAATCGAGAACCCGCTCCCAGTTAGACATGAGTTCATAAAAAATGGACTTATTCGCCCACCTAAATCAATCGAATCCGCAGCTGATTAAATCGATCAGTACGAAAATTATTCAACGGCACAGCAACAGCGTACACGGGCCGTAAAAGATTGCATCGTTTCGTAAAAGGTTCATCCAGAACAATATGTCAATTAAACTAATATCGTGTTCAAAGAACAATTCTTTAGTCGACTCGTCTATCTCTGCAAAGTGTCGCGCCTCACGATCCACCTTATCGGATCTTCTCGTCACAATTTCGTCAAAGCTACCGTCCGTGCACTCGAAGCACAAAACGCGCATCGCCGTCAAGCGATTTAATTAGAACGTCGCACCCCGCTACAGGTGTCGCGTCAACTCGCTTATCGTTTCCGCGCAAAAAGAGAAAGAGAAGGACAGGGTGTCCAGCAAACTCAATGAAAAAAATTCCCTGGCTCTCTCAGGCTTTCCGGGAGCCGGAATTAATTTTTCCCCTGGCCGTTTAGCGCAACTTCTTTCAAGGTGCATAATTTGCGTACATCCGTATGGTAAATCAAGTAAATGTTAAATGACGAAGTGATTTTGAAATATTCTTCTCGGGAAACGAAAGTCCGGAATTTAAATAGATAAAAATTTAAATTAAAGCAATTATACCATCTATGTATAATACAATGTGTAATAGGAACGAACATATCGTTACAAACCATTCGAACCATTTCTGATACCGTACGAAATCATATATGATGCGATAACTGCATCTTGTTTGCAACTTACTAGACAGTAACCTACTCAGACGGCACCGTTTAGTGATTCATCTTTTCTTTATAGTTTTGTCTCAGTTGAACACATTGAAATGAAATAACACGCCGATGAAAGTATAAATTACCGATCACGCTTATAAATGAATGGACGTTTAGCAAAACCGAAAATTAGTGCACTGAGAGACAAGGAAAAGTTTATTTTCCAGAAACGTTAAATTGTTCAGAAAAAAAATGTGAAACGATGTAAAAAAATCGTAAAACTTCCTAACTCTTCCCTGACATTTCCAGATCTCTAAAATTCCCCGACAATTCCCGGTTCTCCAGATTTCCCTGACCGCCGGACACCCTGAAGAAGAGACGATCCGCGGTTTCGCCCCCTGTCTCGTTTCCCGAAAATTACGACCCGCCATTGTTTTCGCACTGACCGATTTAATCCCGGCCGCGGGGGCCGGGGGCGGCCCGCGTAGGCAGGTTCGTGCGACAAATGATAATTCCGAGCAAGATAAATGGATCTGAGAGACTCACCCTGCATTTTCAGCGGCAGCAATGGACATGTGCCTCCTCTCATCGAGGGTGGGCGCGGCGTCGAACTGCCGGGGGAGATCCGTGGTAATGAATTGAAAGTCACGCGTGCAACGAGAGACGCTCTCTCCTTCTCACTCTCCTCCTCCTCCTGTATTCCTCGCTCTCTTTCTCTCGCGGGGCACCACCGTCGCGCGCACCAACAGAACTTCTCACCACTGCACCGTCGATATTCCACCACTGAGGGAACAACAAGGGTCGTTAACCACCACGCGCGACACCAGTATCACAGAAATCAACACGCTCTCGTCGCCGCGATTCGGATAAGGAAGAAAAATAAAACAGCAGAAAAATGAAAGAGGGAACCGACGGGAAAGAATAACCGCGAATCCGTTCGAATCCGCTTTTTCCCACGGCTCGGTTCGTACACACGCACGCACGATGTCCCGGAGATATATATATATATATATATATCTCTCTCTCTTCCCGAGCACCTCGGGGGAGGAAATCGAAATTGTTGCACGAGCGGATATCGTTTCTCGCGACTCAGTCGCCGATTAGCCAACCGAGCTCGACGGGGACATCCGATGATGAGTCGGAAGCTGCATCATCCTTCCGCCGACGGTTTTCAGGCGTCTTCCCCGAGCTCGACGACATTCGACGCTGCCTCTTTCTCCTCTCCGAGCGCAGGTGCTGGGCGAGGGGTGTGTGTGTGTGTGTGTGTGTGTGTATGTGCGCACCTCCGCGCACGAATCGGCTCGCGATTCACGGCGAGAGTCGATGGCGTGATCGACGGGCAGCGTGATCTCTCTATCGGGATCGCGTACGCGTCGTCGGGGTGGGCCCGCAGCACGAGCGATGGGGAGTGTCTCTTCCCCGAAGCCGGGCCCTCCTCCGATTCCTTCCCTCCCTACGACCGTGCTGCTCTCGATTCTTTTCTTGGTCCTTTCGGGCCTCTTCGGGCCCGCAAAGTCGCAAGTTGTGTTTACCTCAAGCTCTTCCCGCCGGCGGAAGCTCGAGCCGGCCGAGTTTTCCCTTCCGCCGCCGTGGGCCCTCCTGTTGATCCTCCCGAACTCGCTCGTGGTCCACCAAGTTCAAGGGCTCTTTGCGCCGAGCGGATCGATCCTGAAAACGACAACGGCAAACGTGAGCTGAGCGAGGAAGCGACGATCGTCGGGGAAGGGGGGGGGGGCGGGAGGAGTGTCGCGCGGTAAAACGAGTCCACGTAACGCGTTAATGAGCGGAACGAGTGAAAAAAAAAATTGCGCCGCGCATCACGTTGAATGCGTTACGCGTCGCGTCGGCGACGAGCTCGCAATGGGCGCGCGCGCGCGAGTCGCCGTTTCTGGCTTATCTATGAGGTAATCGGCGGAATCGTTGGCGAACAAACGGTTACCGATACTCCCATTCAAACGATATAACACCAACAGCTACAATCCGGACTCGCGTCTTCCTACGTAAGTGCGCGTTATTTGAACAGCAACTGTCACCATGTCGTCGTTACTTGTCTTAATTTAGCTACCGTTGCTGTTATTTTCTTATTATCCCAATTTTTACGACACATTTATCTTTGAAAACAGGCGAAACAAAATAATACCTAGCTTATCTGCGAGATAATCGGCGGACAAACCGATACCATTGAAGCGACACAAATCTGCGATTTGGACGCAAACTCGCATCCTCCTCGTAAATGCATCGTAAATGCGTTTAAATAGCTATTGTCGCCATAGCGTCGTTATTTAATTTAGCTATCGTTGCTATTATTTTATTTGGTTGTTACTGCAATTTTTGCGACATTTATATTCGATACAAAATTGAACGTGCGTTTAATCTAGTCGCGTCTTCACATGTCATTACGCTATTGCACTTGAATGTATCATAAAATAGGATCGATATACCCCCAACTATATTTATTATAGAGAAAGAAACACTTTAACCTTAAATGAAAAATTGCAAAATCTAGAATAAAACGATAAGTGTATCGTCTTTTGTCGAGTATCGCGGTACCAACTTCGTGCGTTTTAAGATAAGAGGAAAATTTATTCCAAACGCAAGAATATATAAGCTTACATTTATACAAGTTACTCTTGTCTCAATATAGCACAATTTTAATATCGTCTTATTTTTATACTAAATGAGGTTGTGAGAAATATAAATGCGTCAAGAATATTTTTTGCCTCGGTAACAAATCCTTTCTGAGGGTGTACTGAGAGACCCATTTGTTAAATGAAACAAAATTTGGTTGACTCAACTGAATTTCTTGTTTGGATACGAGCGAACAAATCTTCCAGTTGATACAGCAACAAAATTTAGCTGGAAAATTTGGTTATATCAACCACACAAATTTGGTTGAGTGGACATGCGCGGAATTTTATAATAATCAACTAAACGATTCGGCTCACGCAACAAACACAATTATTTAGGACGTGATGAGATGGACGGATTTGTTATCTCGACCATAAAATTGTCTTCAAATAAACAACTCATAGAAGCAAGATGTTTAGTTGTTGTAACATTTAACTTCTTTTCAGCAACATATTTCTCGTTTCCATACAACCAAATTACATGTTCAGTCGACAAAATGATTCAATCACATTATTTCGTTTCATTCGACGAACTGGGTCTCTCAGTGTAGCGAAACAATTGTTACAATTATTAGAAATCGAATATAAAAATCATTGTAGGTAATACGCGAAGAAGTTAATTTCGTATCGCTTCGAAATCGCTGGACATTATTCTCTCTTCGCGGTGTACAGATGTGAGAAAAAAAAACCGACAACAAACGTGATGTTCAGCCTTCCAGAACAATGTTACCATTGTGGTGCGTCGCGAGATAACGCAACTCGCGATTATATTACCCGCGAGTTGCACGTACGGCGATAGAAGTATTTCAATAATTGTGCATTGCCGAAAAAGCCTTTCCCTCTCCCGTTCAAAGCTATAATTTCGCTCGCTTAATCGACGCCGAAGCCCGCGAAACGCATTTAACAATGGGAACCGCCTCCGCTACGACAAATCGCTCATTTCTATCATACGCGATTATACATTTCGCTATTATCGCTCCATCGCGCACGGCAGTTGGAACCTCCCGAGCGGCTGCCGCTTTCCGTACACGCGTCTCCGGCGCGAGGCGCGGAATTTCCGCCGTGAACGCGGCTCGTTTTTCCCCGTTTTTCGGCGAGGCGGGGCGGCAGGTTTAAACGCATCCGCAACTAATGGCGGGTTTCGAAATCGCCGACACAACTGTCGTCCCCGTCGTCGCGGCGGCGCGGCGCGGCGGCGACCGCGGTGCAACCTCGCGCATCACATGGCGTCGCGCACGACGAGAGGCACTGCCATTAATACAATAGCCCCCGGTGCGTGCATGCGCGGCGCATGTCCACACGGCCCATTCTCTCGCTTCCGAAACATATGTAGACCGTGGGCGCGTTTAGGAAAACTCGGGGAGATCGATATCGCCGTCGGCCGTCGCGCCGACGACGACGACGACGACGACGACGCTCCGTCGCGAATTTGCGCAATTTATCGCGTCGGGTCTACGGGGTGTCCGGAACTCCGCGACCGGTTTCGACGCGGCCGGCCCGGCCCCTTCGAGAGATAACGAGAAGAGGCGACGGCTATTCGCGATCGACGACGAAAATGCATTTCTCTTTCTCTCTCTCTAGTGTCGACGAGGGAGTCATTTGCGCGTCTCGGCGTAAAGCGTATCCTCATCCTCGCTCGCGTCTCTCGGAAATCTCGTTATCGGAATTGGATTAGTTTCTTTTTTTTTTCTCCCGCTCGTCGTCGAATCGCACGCCTTCCTCGGCGTCGGTAAAATTAAGGTCAAGGCGCTCCCGCGTCACTTGGCGCGATCGGAATTTTCTTTCGAAAAGGCTCCGTTCGAGCCGAGCATAAAATACTTTTCTCGCTGCCCGCGGATATTATTAAGTGACTCATCGCGGCGCACCACTACAGACGCGGAAAAATCACGGACACGCCAACGGTCGCGCAACGTGAATTCAGAGGCCGCGACACGCGGACGATCGTCTCCTTTTCTTTCCCCGTCGTCGACGTCCGCGCGCACTCGAGCGCCTCGTCGGCGTCGAATTCGCGCCTGAAACGCGAGTGTAATTAATTCGGAAACCGCGGATCGCGCTGAAAGGAGCGCCGCGTCGAGCGTCATTTTCGGATGCTCCTCGAAAACGAACGTAACGCTCGCTTCAGGCCGCGCTTACGTCACGCGAGAAACGACCAGGCTGCAACAAACTGCCGTTTTTTTTTTTTACTCCGAGCCGCATTATCCGCGGGAAATGTGCGCGCGTGTGCGTGGAAACGCGAGAGCGCATCGAGGTGTCTAATAGCGAATTCGGTTGCTTGCACTAGTGCGCACTGACAAGCAAACCTACACTGAAAAAAATTTCTGGTTGAATATGGACGAATCAGATAATTCCTTTAGGATTTACCAGAATTCCTGTAATCCTACAGAAATTCTGGTAAATCCTAAAGGAATTATCTGATTCGTCCATATTCAACCAGAAATTTTTTTCAGTGTACCCAAGATTTTGATTTTCTCTTCCGGGGCGAATATTGGCGAAAGTGTAAGAGCTAGAGAAAAAATGTTAAATGAATATCGAATGGTTTCAATAGTACTTTAAGGGCCAGTTTCACAAACGTCGGTTAGCTGCTAACCGAAGGTTAACTGATCCTCTGTCTCTTCTTAGAGAACAAGATAGAAAAAGATAAGGCGTTGACTAAACTCTGGTTAACAGTTAACCAACGTTTGTGAAATTGGCCCTAAAACTGCGAGCAAAAAGTTTTTAATTTTTTCTTTCTCAAAATATCCCCACCACTCAACATTACTTGCGAGTGCAGCACATTAAGGCTTGTTCACGGCCAATTCTTATATTTAAGGATGGTCTTAAATATCTCTTGAAATATTTTTTTTAGTCAGTAAAACAATCTGTGTAACATCCGTACGGATCATTTTTTTTTTGCTAAATGCTGCATGAACACGTATTTAAGACAGAGTTAAAAATACAAGAATATTGACTAGAAACAAGCCTTAGTGCGCACTCGGTGCGCAACAGTGCAAGCAACCGAGTTCGCTATAAATATGCGAGCGAAGATAAATTGAATTTCAAAAGCGCGCGCGGTAATGTCTTCTTCTGTAAAATCCGAACCGGAGATTTCTACGGACAACGGGCTGTTTCGCAACGCTCGCGATTATTATTTCACGGCGCGCGAATGCAATTTACAGCGGCGGGAGGATTGAGATAAGATCCCGGGAGATCGGCTGCAATTATAGAAAACGCCGATAAGAGATGAGATTCCGCGGGAGAAAGGAGGAGAAAGAGAGGAACGCAACGCGCGCGGGTCCTGCAGACTTGGGTCGTAACGTTTACGACACGTCGGCATTATGAGGTTGGCACTCGGAGTGTGTGCGTGTGTGGGGAGAGGGGGGCTATTTAAATAACCCCCGCTGCCCCTGCGTTACGCAATTTAAAGGGTCTCGGAAAAACTCGTGGCTTTGTCGGGCCGCTAAAACGGAGGCTAAACAGAGATTAGAAAGCTGCCGATAAAGCGGCGTTGCTTTCCTTTGTGTGAAGGCCCGACTTGACGAAGCGTCGTTTAACTTGAATCCTAGTCCGATTCACCTTTGCCTCTTTCTAAAGTGAGGCCCGAAGAGTTAACCGCTGACCAAAATCATGCATGGTAATAAGATAATAAAGTTTTAAGGCTACTCTACCATGTGCTCTCCGCAAACATTATATTTCATACGAACAAATCAAAACGCTTGAAAAATTTATCGACAATGTACAGTGTAGATATGCACTGATAAAAAAAATCTTAATCCAAAAAAATATTACTTTACTCAAGAAAATTATTCATTAGATGGCTCCTAATAGCTTATTAATTTAAATTAGAAAAATAACAAACAAATTAAAATATGCATTTCTTTAATTTAAGTATTTATTAAATATCAAATAGTAGATAATTTAAATTAAAAATTTTACTTTAATTCTATAAAATGTTTACTACGATACAAGTTTTACAGCGATGAAAATTGGATGTCTTATTCGACAAAAACAATGATTTCATTTAATAAATAGTACTCTCTATCTCATGAAATCTTTAGTTGAATGTAGAAAATGTAATGATTTCAATTAATTTACTTAATACACAGATTTACGTCAAATTTGATATTTTTACTTAAATAGAATATTTACTTTAGTAAAAAAAATAATTTTAAGTAAATCTGTTTAGTTCAAGACAATTTTTTTTATCAGTGTGACATACAATTTACCCACTCGCGTAATTTTTTTAACCGCACTTACTACAAAATAGAGTGCTTCTAGGCGCGAAGAGCACATTGCAGATGAGTAAAAAATACGCTCACGCGGATACAAGTGTAAAAGCAGTCATCCAAGCCGTGAGACGTAGATCAGGAAGCGAGGGAAAATACAAAATAACAAGCACAACGTTCGCCGTCCGTTTTTGGGAAAGAAAATCCTATATCGCAACGACTCCGGCAACAACTTTCCCATAAGCCTCCGATGCAGTTGTTAACCTTGCCGAATCACGAACCGTTCGGCCGGAAATATTCAGCGAACAAGCTCGAGAACTAGCTCGACGTTCGGGTTCTACGTATTATTATTTCGCGGTGGCACACCGTACGTCGCCGGGCACGAGAAAAATCGGCGAAAATAAACAAGGGCGTCCGGCTTTCTCTCCCGGATTCCCCTTCCAAAAAATGGCCAATTTCGGCAGCATAGTAGTTTCGCGAGGGAGAAAAAAAAGGAACGAGGGTTAGACGTCTCGTGGTGCTCTTTTAAAAAATGAAAGGCTTTGGCGTAACCACGACGGTTCTCAGGCCGCCCCTGCGCACGGGGGCAGTCCTCGAGATATCGGCCGCGGCGCGGGACAGAAAGGGGGGGGAGGAGGGGCGGTCTATACAATTTCGTGTATAAAACGCGAGAGAGTACATTGTAAAGCTCCTTCCCCGAATAGCGGGGCTTAGGCGATGCGATCGCGTGACACGCGCCCTCGGGGCGACCGCGCGAGCTCATTAGGCCGAGAAAAAGTTTAACGCAGAAAACGAGAGGAGAATCCACGGGACCGAAAATTAGACGGAGCCCGCTACCCCCCCCCCCCCTCGTGTTCGTAGAAAATGTGCCACTGCCATTGTCCAATTTTTATCCCGCCATTATTGCGATTCGGACCCGGGGGCGAGCGTGCGAGAGGACCGGCGGCAGGGGTGCTCGTTCCCTACCCCCCCCCCGCTTCAAAACGCATTTCGCCGCGCCACGAGGTAATCAATCGCTCGCTATCGCGGTTGGGCCTCCCCCCTCCCCCCACTCCGAGAGATAATGGATGCACGCGTGTAAATGAGCGCGAACAATTCGCCGCCGCGGAACGAGATCGCGTGGAATTTGGCCCGAAAGGGCCGCCGCTAATGGCGTTTTTCGGGGCCACGAGAGAGAGAGAGAGAAAAGCGCGAGGGTTCGCGTGTCCCGGGAGGACGATGCTCAAAGGGTTATTTAACGCCGGCGACCGGAGAGGCGCGCCGGGATCTCCTCCGCGCGGGAGAGGAATCGATTTTCCAGTTTGACGATCCGCGGCCGAGAATAGCGCGGGCTCTTCCGGGGGGGGGGGGGGAAGGGAGACAATAAGAATAGTACGAAATTCCCCCCCCCCCGGTGGGACAATGAGACCGTCGGGAGTCAAGTTTGCGCGTGGAGCAGCCTCGCGCTTACTTACCCGGCGATAGATATCTAACATTGAAATCCGCGGGTTCCAAATATAACCCAGACAAACGCGCCGGCGGTTGCCACGGAGCGCCCGAAAATCCTGTCCATTGATCCGGCGAGGAAAACTCGTTTCGGTCACGCGGCGTCGTTCGCTCCGAGCGGAGAGCGCGGGGGAGGGGGGGACGCGCGAGGGGTCCGCCGGTCCCTTCGGCCGGCGCCTTTCCACGCTGGCCGGAACACGTAAACGCGGGCGCGTTTCACGCCAGCGAGAGGAACAATCGCGGAAACTGTCACCGGGGGGGGGGGGGACCGGGCCCGGTCGCGGCGCTCGGGGAAGATGCGAGAAGCGCGCCTTACCTCGTCGTCCCCGCGAAGACGGCCCCTATCCTCCTCCTCCTTCTTTTTCTCCTCCTCCTCTTCTTCTTCTTCTTCCTCCTCCTCGTCGTCGTATCGCCGGCAGACGGAGAGACGCACAATCGAAAGCGCGATGGTGAACGCCGCGCGAGAGCGCGCCACGGACGCGGCGGCGCGGCGCGCACAGCGGAGCGCGACGAACTTGACTCTCAGCGGAGCAGCGGACCGTCCGACGAGCGAATAAAAACGGAACGTAGAAACCCGGCCGCTGCTTTCTTGCGGCGCCGCGCGCTATCCGGCATTATAACGCCCGCGCGGCCACCCACCACCCCCGGGGGGGGAGGAGACGTTTTCGCGCACTCGCGGCAACGCACTTTCGAGGGGTTCACGCGCACTCCCGCGTACGGCGACGCGCGACACGCGGCGGCGGCTGACTGACTGACCGACCGACTTATCCGCGGCGCAACGACGATTCCATTCCCGTTTTCGCGCTGCCGTCGCGCGCGCGAGAGTTTGAGGTCGAGGTTGCCCGCGGTATCCTCTTCTCTTTCTCCCGCTTCCTCTTCCTTTCTTTCGCCGAGCGCGCGCGAGAGAGACGGGGGGGGCGCGCGGACCCGCGGTCCGGGGCGCCGCTCCGAAAAACGTTGCGCGGTCGGGGGGGACGGGGGACGGACGGCGGAAGCGACGCGCGCAGAGCCGCGAGCGGCGGCGGCGGCGGCGGCGGCACCGGCCAGCTGCGAGAGAAATATTCGAGGAGCACGGCGCGCGCGACGTGTACCGCCTCGCGTTTCTTCCTCCTCCTCCTCTACTCCCGAGCTCCTTCCGCGGGGAAACACAGCGGGGCGCCACGGGATGCGCGGCTGATACGTCCTTATCTCCTTTATACTACGCTTCGCGCACGTGTGTCGGGGACGCGCGTGCCAGCGCGACGGCGACGGCGACGGCGCCGCGTCGCGCGTAGATCCTGCGAGAGGGTCGTCTATCTGCTCGCGGTGCGGCGTTGCCTCGCGGCCGGCGGCGGCCTCGCCGCTCTTCTCATCCTCCGCAGCGGCGCGAACCTCCTCGCGGCGGGCGCTGCTGTTGCTGCTGCTGCTGCTGCTGCCGGACAGTGCACGCAAGTACGTCGCGGCGGCGGCGGAACGTCCCGCCGCGCGCCCGCCCCCTCCTCCTCCGCCCCCTCGCCCTTTCCCCCGTCGACTCGGCGCTCGCGGCGAGAGCGCATATATGTATGCGTGTGCCTGTGTCTCTCTCTTTTTCTCTCCTCTTCTCTGTCTCTCTCGCTCGCTGTCCCTGTCTATCGCGCCTTCCCCCGGCGTTTCTCGCGATCTTACCGGCGGTGTCTAGCCTTCCTCCGTCTCGCTCCGCCTCAACACGCACGCACCGTGCGAGCGCGCCGTTTCCCTCTTCTCTTCCTCACTACTCCTTCCTTCTCTCTCTCTCTCTCTCGTCTGTCCGCGTATTGCGTATAATGACGGGCGAGCGTGTGCGTTACGCGGCGCGCCGCCAGCGGGGTAGGATGTGGAGCCGCGCGCGCGCTCTGTCCGCTCGGGGTCCGCGTTGTGTCGGCGCGCGCGCGCGCGTACGTTTGTGTGTGTCCGCGCACTTCTCGATTAGCGCGACCCGACGTGCGTGACGTCACAGCGCGACGACGTTACATCGCCGCTCTCCGGCGGATTGTCACTCGCGGCGAGATCGGCGATCGGCGATCGCCGCGCGACGCGAAAGCGGGGGCCCTCGCCGCGCGCGGCCAACGAAACGGAGCGAAACGGGCGTGGACGAAACTCGCGCGCGGAGGAGAGACACACGGAGGCCTCCTCTCTCGGACGGCGACGGCGAGCGGCGCCGCGCGCGAGTGCGACAAGGAGGGAGGCAGAGCCCGCGCGCGCGCGCGCGCGGGGGCTCCGATACGCGGGGCGGCCTGTTTATCCGCCGACGGCCGAGATCTCGTCCGCCGACGCGACGTCCCGGCGCACCGCGCGCGGGACAGCCCGGGTGTCGTGCCGCGCGCGCGAGACACGCGCGAGGACCTCGGAGAAACCGCGACACGGGACACGGGGGCGCGAGCGAGCGACGCCACACGCTTGCTTGACGGCGCGCGCGAACGCAACCCGCCGTTGGTACCACTCGTGAAACGACTGACGACTCCCCGTCGTGCAACGACTGGCGGCGGCCGCACCGCGAACGACGGCCACGGGAGGTGTGCGCGGCCGCTAGGTGGCAGCGCCGTTTACCGCGAGACCGCGGCGCCCCACCCCGCGGCCGCCCCGCGCCCGTGTGTGTCGTGTACCGCAATTCATCGAGAACAGCCGGAAACGGCCGAGCGCGACCGAGAGCGCCGCGAGCCGCTTCAATATCAAGTGCACGACCCTCCGGCCCTCCGGCCGCGTGTTCCTCGCTCACGGCTCGCGGCCGCGCGCACGCGCCCGTGGCTCCGCGCTCCTTTCACGAGGGAACGTCGCGTCGCGACGCCGCGCGGTGGGCTCAAATCAAATTTCGTCTCTCGAAAGAGGCTACAATTCTCTAAATTCCACCCGATTTCGAGGCCTTTCTTCTTTAATGAAAGCTAATGAAATTCGGAACAACTTGGTCGATTTAGATTTTCTCTTCTTGCGTCCCTTCTTCAATAAATTGGACATAAAGAAGTTCAATTTAGAAAGTTTTCAATCAAGAGTAGCTCGTCTCGTATTTCATGTAATTTAACAGGTATCGATATTGAACTTAAATATTCGAGCCTCGACCAGGTTTAAAAAAATCTTACAAGCTAACGTAATTACTAAATCTCACCTTTACTTACCAAACGAAATTAATTGTAATAGTATCCGTTTTTAGTAAATAATAACTGAATTAAGCAAAACTAAGTTATTATAACGTTATTTTTATTTTTAACATTTGTTTTTTGTTTTAGTTTAATTTTTTATTAAATATTTTTATTAATTGCAATAATAAGCTTTGAGTTTCCTCATCCATTGGACTTGGAGAATGCTTCCACTCAGCACGAAGACTACTTATAGAAGGATCTGAAGAGATCTACAAGTTATTTACAATATCTTCATTTGAATCTGTTGCGTTTTCGAGTGTTAAATTCCCTAAAATGTTTCAAATCTCAATTACGCGCCTCTTGAGCCTCCTCGGATAAGATTAATACTTACCTGTGGTTAAATTATACGAGATATGAGATGCGCTATCTACTCTTTGATTGCAAACTTTCTAAATTTAACTTCAAGTCTAATTTATTAAATAAGGGAAACAAGAATAAAAATTTCAGCTTGCATTTAAAAGAGAAAGCATCGAAATCGGCTCAAATTTGGAGGCCCTTTTTGAAACACGAAATTTCATTTCAGCCCACTGTGTGCCGGCGAATTTACGGCGCATTCAATTCTTCAACCGAGGGACTGTTGAGGAGGAGGTTTAGACCCGCTGTTTCCAACGTCCATTAGCTTCTTGGAACAGCCAATGGGAATCGACTGTTGATCGGAATGGCCAATAAAAATTGAAAGTTAACGGACGTTGGAAATAGTCGTTTCGCAAAGTCGCGTCTCCAGAAAGCACAGAGGGTTCGAAAGCAATTCTTTTAATTATGAAATCAATCCCTTTCCCGTCCCAGTTTTGTTCCAAACGCCATTCAAAAAGCACCCGCTCCCCAATCCGCTCTTTCGCGGATGTAAATTGAATTCTTTTTACACTCTGCAAGAATTTGCGGCAATTCCCGAGGAATTTTAAAAAAGCGAACGCTTTCCGAGAGTTTATAACGATCAGTGCTGGCTAGGGCTGACATTACGCGAGAAGAGTACATGTCTTTCTTTGAAATGGCTATCTTATTAATCACGTCATACAATTCTCATTACATGAAAACATTCGTAGTGACTGCTCCGAATCGTACAGATTCTCGACTCTACTCGTTGAGCATCGACGGGTCTCCCCCAAAGGTCTCCCGACGCACGAATCACAGAGGTTCACTTGAGTTTTCCGTCCTTAACACTTGTAAGAAAAGATTGTACCTTGACGAGGGGGCGTCCGTCCAATCTCCCTAGAAACCAGCGGCAAATGATGTCTAGTGACTTCTCGACGTAGTGGGGGGAAAAGTTGAGACCGTCTCAACTTTTTCAGTGTGCCGCAAAATACGACGTATCTAAAATGGACGACGAAAATGATGTAAGTGACACACTAATATTATATGGTATATATGGAATATTTTAATCATTCTTGTGTGCATAAAATACTGCTTTTTGGGATGTTAATAAGTTATGACAATTTCACATTTTTGAGGTTAGTTGGATATATATCTGCAAATATATGAGTGATTAAAATAACTTTTGTAGGATAGCTGTTTGGATTATGTTAGATATATTAAATAATTAATAATTTTTTGTAGGAAATCGCAATGATGTAGACATGCGGAATTTGCGAAACAATTTGCGACGTTGATGAGGTGTCGGACCACGTATGTCTAGAGGGATACAGAGGATGTTATGTCGATGAGGCGACACGTTATTTTTATCCACTTTTAAGTATATATTTTATCTTCTATAAGTGTATTTTATTATAATGTAGATATATTTTACTAAAATAATAATTTTTTTAGAAGATGGAAGAACGTGTCTACGCCGTGTCTACAGTAATGGCGTAGAGCAAGTAGTTGAGGTCGACATTGATGCAACCTTCAACCAGAATATACGTAAGTTATGATTCGTTGGTACAATAATGAGCTCTCCTGCTCCTTTACAATAAAATCAATTTTTTTTCACTTGAAAATCTAGTTATTTCAAAAAGACAGGTCTTGAAGAAATTGTCTCAAGAAGAGGAAGAAAATTTAATTTTATCCGTCCAAAATAGAAGGCCTCTGTGGGACGTTAGCCAGCCGGTAGAACAGAGATCCGAGCAAACCCGAAGACGACTTTGGGAAGAAGTTGCTGTTGAATTGAATGGTAAATAAAGAAATATATAATACAGTTGAATTAGTTGTATATGATAAAATCTGATTTTTCTAGGAGTACTCGACGCAGCTGCTGTACAGAAGAAATTTAAATCATTACGCGATACACATCGCAAAATTATTCAGTCGGAGCAGTACCTTCCGAGTGGATCTGGGAGAAATGAAAATGATGAGGACAGTCACAAGTGGAAGAACTATGACGTAATAGAGTTTCTTTGATACTTGGGTTCATATCTTGACAGAGTTGGATATATTGCATTGTAAGCCCATGCTTATTTCTTAATCTAAATATAGGATGCACCAAGAAACACTTTTTTTTGTAGGTCCGTTTCTTTTTTTCCTCTAATTCATCAATTTCTCACGCACAATAACAAATACTAGTATGTCTTTCAGGAGTTATTCCTCTTGAGCATTAGGGCCTTCGCACACAAAATTGCATAGCTGCATGTGCATAGCGTGAAAACTGTTTAAACCAATGAACATTGAGCATTGAATCGCCATATTGATTTACATAAAATGCTTATTGGTCTAAACTGTTTTGTGCTATGCATATGCAACTATGCAATTTTGTGTGCGATGGCCCTTATTCATCTGCCTCGCACGTTCTGTCACCCATGTACAATATTTTTGCATAAAGGTCATTATGTTCAAGTTCGATTCAATTAATTAAAGGAAGTCTATCCGCACTCACAATCAATATACTGAAAAAAAGAATTTAGTAAAATAATGCCAAATCGGGTTTCACTTTATTTAGAAACTAAGATCGCCTTAGGAGACGATCTCCAATACCTTGTTAAATTCTTTTTTCAATAAACATTTATAACCTCGTTAGACATATATAAGGAACTATTATCGCAAGCGGTGGTTTCACGACGCTCATATTTTGCAACTACTTCTCCTTCCCTAGGCGAGCGGTAAATTTAGTCACGTGACTATATTTGACGCTAAATCGTAGCGTCAATGAAATGGGACCTTTACGCGCGGAACAACCTCCGCATTACCAGGATCTTTTCGACATCGCCGCCCTCCGTCGCCTTCCAACGCTCGAACTCGTCGTCGACGGTGCGGCCGTGGTTGTCCTTGATGGTGCGATCGGTGATCGGCAGCAGCCGCTCGACGATCTCGGCGCCCTCGTCGCTGCCGGGCGGGATCGCCCGGTGCAGGGCCGTCCTGCCGTCCGCGTCCATCAGGTTGGGCGCCGCGCCGTGGCGCAGCAGCAGCTCGATGACTCGGACGTGGCCGGCGCTGGCCGCGCGGTGCAAGGGCGTCGCTCGCATGCTGCGGGTGCGCGCGTCCACCTTGGCGCCGCACTCCAGCAGGACCTCGCACACGCGGACGTGGCCGCCCCGCGTTGCGTAATGCAGCGCCGTGTAGCCGGCGGAGTCCGTCGCATCGACGTGGACGCCCTTCTGCAGTAGCCTATTGACGCGGTCCACGTCGCCCTCGAGCGCTGAAAGAAACCCAACGCCGGTGCAGCGACGCGGAGAAAAGGCGGCCGGCTGAAAATCGTGCCCTTATCGTGCCCGGCGGGACTTGGCGTCGTTTCTTAGCGAAGAGCCATCGAAAAAGAATTATTAAACGATGCGAGAGTAACGAAAAGTTCTATTACGTCGGTAAAAAATTACAGGCGCTGCAAAAATTGTTGTCATTAATAAACAATATCAAATCATTTTTGCCAGCGATCTCGAGAATCTACACGGGGAACATTTTCTCTTAGATAAATTTTATAACTCGTTCAGAAATTGGTAATCTTTAAGTCTGCACGATGCGCTTTCCCGAATACCATCCTCCAAATATGTAAACTAACAATAGAGCCGGTACAATTCCATTACAAGACCGAGACCGGAGCGCACAGTTTAAACTGAAATTGTCCCGATTACTTGCGATCTGCCTGCAGCCGCTCCGTCGTTCATCATCTTATCCCGAAGAGATAGGCGTGCCAACATTTTCCTTTACCTGCCGTCCAAATTCCGTTGATGAAACCGATTTCGTCTACAGTCTGGCAGACATCGTACCGTGGGACGTCCAATTCGCAACACGTTTTGGGATCGTGAGAGTGGTCCATTGTCTATTACACCTGCAAATGAGTGTCAAAAAGCGTTGAGTTTGATTACCAAAGTACCTGGCATGGAAATATTCAGAATCGATTCCGATCGG
Organism: Vollenhovia emeryi; assembly: GCF_000949405.1. Classification (NCBI taxonomy): domain Eukaryota; kingdom Metazoa; phylum Arthropoda; class Insecta; order Hymenoptera; family Formicidae; genus Vollenhovia; species Vollenhovia emeryi. Next base: position 637,724 of record NW_011967170.1, read on the forward strand.
ATTCATTCCGTTTCCCCTGGTAAACGCAATAGAGATCTAGGAATGAACAATTCCGAACAATTCCACGATAGGTACCCAGCTCGGGTCACGTGGGAAGGAAAAGAAGATCGCTTCGAGAGCTCAAAGAGGGCACATTTTCCGACGCGTACAAATTCACTCCTCATGCAGTATTTATTTCTTGTACATTGCAACATACACGATCATTGTACAACGTTCAATTATACGCCGAGTATGCGCTCGCGTATAACTGTCGTAATACAAAGTATAGACTTGCGTGTGAAAGAGATTATTAGCTACATAAATATATAAAATTCGTCGCGTCGAATTAACGCAGCGAGTGAATCGTTATCAACTATTCAGACTGTTAAATTATAAACGCAAGGTTACTCTTTCGTTCCCGCCACCGACCAGACTTTTGATTTTCTTACTTACGTAATGTAACTAACATATAATTGTCACTACGAGATAACGATTGCTTCTTTTATCATTTCACTCGATCCCATAATGGATTCAACAGGAAACGCTCGAGATTATAGTAATTATTCAGATTGACATTTACAATTTGCAATAAGATCTTTAGACCGACATTAATAATCCCGCAAGATTGACAAGCATGTAGCACGAGCAAACAACGCCGCAAATATCATGTCAAACTCCGCGCGGCTTTACGCCCTTCAACTCTCTGGACCGTGCTCGATCCGGAGGAATATAGTATCTAGCGTATAACAACAACACATAATTGTACGATAAATCGTCTATTAAAGCACATGGTGGGAAAAGATGTTACATAGGCTATTAAACTATAACTATACTATATAAAGATGTAATATGTATAAATTGTATTTTGCAGGTATATAATAGAATTTCGATCTCCACAAATATAAATAGACACAGCTTGAAGCCAGTCTGGAGCAATTTGGCGCAATAACAACGTCGCGCCAATTCAGTCCAATCCGGATCCTACGAGGCTCACGTCGTAGGCCTTCGGTAACGCGTAAAAAAAATCCCATTTTCCACGCAACGAGGTAAAGATATCACAAAATCATTGTATAATTAATACTTCCGTGTTGCACACAACGGACACAATGCAATCAACGCACGTTCCTTTGGTCTCTGCCGAAATTTCCGCGTCCGCTAAATTGCCATCCGCAACGCGATTATTTTGCAGAAGTTTACGTGGCTCAATCTTCGGAATGATGCCCCTCCCTCCAACAGTCTTGTCGTGATTATACAATTTTACCGTGTCACTTTCGAAGTCGTAGAAGAGAAGACTCGACGTCGCTGAGATGCGCAAAATGTCACGCCCGATAACGTGAGAATCCTTCGTGCGATTTCGTACAACAAAGATTAACGTGTAAGTTTCTTAAGGGAAAGATGGAACGTCTGCCGACTGCCCAAAGCTCTGCGCATACTTGTACTTCGCACACGTGCCGTCCAATCTCGCAAGGTACAATCGATCTTTCCAAAATAAAAGCCCCTTCGATTGGTCCGCACGCGTACATTGAAATGTATGACAATGTCCAAAGTATCTCGGTTTCTCCGGTACTACAAATAACTCGATAGCCGAGCTCAGCTAGTGCGTTTATGACGGAGAACGGCGTGCCTGAAATCAATTTCGCAACGTAAGTTTCGAAAGGACGTCCTAAAGGGTTAACATTATTGCTACTTAGACCACGATCGATTTGTCCAAAACTTTTAAAAATTATTATTTCAAAATTTCGCCGGAGCGCAGTTACAGTCGTAATTTCAGACAAACATTCAAGATACACAACTTGATGCAAAAAGACAAACAAGATGACGTTGCAAATCTCATCGATTCATCGATACTAATTTCTACAGTTTGATTCAAAACACATATATATGTAGATATAGATATAAATCACAAGACATAGGTGTACATTTAGATGTATAGGTAATACGCTTGCAGTAAGGCCCATTTTTTTTTAGCTTAACTTTCCCGCTGCAATGTCCAAAGTATCTCGGTTTCTCCGGTACTACAAATAACTCGATAGCCGAGCTCAGCTAGTGCGTTTATGACGGAGAACGGCGTGCCTGAAATCAATTTCGCAACGTAAGTTTCGAAAGGACGTCCTAAAGGGTTAACATTATTGCTACTTAGACCACGATCGATTTGTCCAAAACTTTTAAAAATTATTGCAATGTTTATCTTACTAATCGAGATGTAATAAAAAAATCGCTCATATCTCTATTAGACTGATTAAACTTTTCAAAGTCAACGAAACATGCCTTAGTAATATTAATAATAATTACAGCTGTTGCAAAGGACGAATCGCCCACACGGAAGATCCCGAATCCCGATGGCAAGTGAAGTCAAGTAGACGTTTATTCAACGCACATTTTCAGCACAGATATTATAATACATTTACCGTTAATTCACGAGCTACATCGGAAATACTATCGATTTATAGGAAAACGTTGGACTGCGCGCTTCTTTCGACTGACAAACGAAATGAAAATGACGGTATATTCCGGCCCGATTTATTATTTTTATATTAAACAACTCAACAGCCACGAGTCTTAATAGATCGTTTACAATTTCACTTGCTTCACAAATGCCTCAACTTTTGCTACGTCATCTCAGTCGCGACGGGCGTTTCGTTTTTTTTTTTATTATAAATTGTTGATGCGATTCTGCAGTTGCCGATTACGTATATTGACAACTGTAAATAAAAATGGAGAAGTGAAGAGTATTCCCCGGTGATTTCATAGAACCGGGGCTGACGGTTTACTCTATTCTGAGAAAATCGCGGATAATTACACGAGTTATTTAAATTTCTTGCGTTCGCCAGCGTGATTCTATATGATTAACAGAGATTTCATAATCAAACCGAGTGCCGCTACACTCTCTGACACGCAACACGTGCGTGCACCGGCGAGGAGCGCGAATAAAAATTGCGCCGTAGCCGCGAGAGAGAGAGAGATCCTGCATCTTTTCGGGACTTCCCGGGGCGACTGGTCCGCGCAACTGCCTCTGGCCGTCACGTCGGGATATTCTGGATCATTAACCTTTCAGCATAATTCCATTCACGATATTGTGGGTACTTGGGGACAGCGGGAAGCGACTGCGTAAGGCGGACGCCTCCTGCGGCGGTAAACCGAAGACCGCACAATCAGTTGCGAACGGGGACGCTTTTACACCGACGTAATAGAAAATGTCGTCGTCCTCGTCGGCGGCGTCCTGCTTTTTCGACGTGGTTGTCGATGCCATTGCCGCGCTAAAAGTTTCGTTATACCTTGTTGTGCTTTGCTTCTAGAAGAAAAGCAGACGTGACGCACGTGAGTGACGATCGGAGCCATTTATCTCGAAAGTGATACGCAACAACGGTATCTCTATGGGAGTTAATGGAAAGTTGGAAAATCTGCGATCGCGCTCTTGTCATCGTAAGGTCCTTTCCGTCCGCGATGTTTCCCCCCTTCGAATAGTTACAGCAACGTTCGATCAGGATAGAATTTTTCTAACATCTCACAATCTCGCAGGAGAAAACATTAAAATGCGACTTATAACACTTTCAGGATAAATGGCGTATTCTGATCGAATGAAACGTTGTTGAAGCTGATATTAACACAATACGCCGAATCTCCAATAGAAAACGAATAATTGGGGAGGGGAAAATTTTATCAGAGAGAAAGAAATTTTAGGATTGATAATCGCGATTATCTTCTACTGACGTCTCGTATTATGAAAATTTTGTTTAAAATATTGCAAATAATTTCTAAGTAAAACCAACGATACTATTTTTCTTACTGGATTGCTTACGAGAGCCAATCAAGAATCAGCTTTAAAGACAACGGCACACGATACAGTTTTTCCTACTGGATTGCTCACGAGGCCTACGTTGGTCTACGTTTTTTTCTATTGGGAGAATATTATTAGCACATATATGTATAAATACACATGTAACCAGGGTTGGGTAGTGTCTAGTTGAAAAGATGAAAGTTAAGTTAAAAAGTTAAATAATTTTAACTTAATTTAGTTCCATTATAGACTGTTAACTTTTGATTGAATTTCGTTACATTTTATCGGTAACTTTTCACTTTTAATTCACCTCTCTCTTAGGCCCGGTTTTTCATTTTCTGGGTAATTGTTAACCAGAGACTAGTCGACTCTGTCTCTGTTTAGATAATAATATAAAGAAAGATAGAGAGTCGACTAACTTGTGGTTAACAGTTAACCAGAAGTTAGCCGACTCTGCATCTTTTTCTACGTTATTATCCGAGTTAAATTTTCGAAGCTGTTAACTTTAACTTAACTTAGTTAAAAAAAAAAGATAACTTATCCAACCCTGTATGTAACGCATATGCAAATGATAAAGCTAAAATTATGAGCTTTCGATGAAAGCTCGCGTGCTTTCCGACAACGCATAAAATTCTGCGTGAAAAGAAGAACATGCTGCAAGTTCCGCAAATATTAAGTGATTCCAAATACATTATTAGCATTTTTTCTGTATATCTGTACAAACTTCTAAACATAAATATATTATAGTAAATGTATTGCTTTAAACGTAAGATGCTATCTTCAAGTATACTTCAAATATTATTTTGAATCATATCACAAATATTAAAACTATTTATTTTTGTTCTGTACAACAACTCGTACAATTCTCTTTAACATAAAGCGTAAACGTTTATTTTTCTATCACATGTTGCGAGGTGCGCCTTTGTAAAATGAACTCGGAATTTTATGCGAATTGGAACATAAATTACTTAAATTTACATCTTACGGCTATAGAAGTGCAGAAAACAAGTTGTTACATACTTGTGTATAAAATGCAATGGAAACTTTTAGGAAAAAAAAACGATACAATTTTCTATCGTTGCAGATGCATATGCATATCTGACAAATATAATGTCAAAGGTACAAAGTCACTTTATGTAGCAAAGTATTTCATTCCTTGTCAATAATCCTAATGTATTCCTCGTCAGACTTTCTTCTAACAAGAGTCATACAAAATACCGTATTCTTTCATCGGAACCGAGCAGATTGGCCCCTTCTTTTTCATATTCTACCTACATATTCAGTCTTCTTACGTACCGCCCATGTGCATAGACTGGAAATGTGCGCGTGATCAATTTCGGGTAAGAAACCGAGGGAAAGATAAAAAAGATAGAGCAACGCGTAGTTAGGCAGATATGAAACGTAGAATGAAACAGATATGAAACAGATATGAAACAGATATGAAACGAGAGAACAGCCAGAGAAGAAAGTGTTGCACTTGCCGAGATTAGAAAGAAAGGGACCGGGGAAGAACAAGGAATATGTATAAATAACTTTTAACTTAAGCTAGCATGTTATTTATAAAGTGTATCCTTGAATGCTTTTAGACAGTGAAGAAATTGTAGTCCATAATTGCGTTACACGCGGCATCGTTCTCTCTGTTTTATCCAATTAGCCGCTCTTCTCGTGCTCTCTTTTAAAATGCATCACGACTTAGCGCGCTCGTTTCACTTATCTACACACCACAGTCGCGTTATACGAGCCTGCCGAATCCCCGGTTGCCTCTCGCCGACAAAGAACAAGGATTTTTGTGCGGAAGAACTACGAGATTTTAGGCAGAAGTACACACAAACAGGATAATACATTGGATGGCTTGTGCTGAGTATATGAAAGTGAATTTCTTACGTTTTACGACACTTACACATTTCTTTTTCTTTTCTATGAACGTACGAGCGGCCACGCGCACACCGGCGGTCGACAAACCGCCGTCTATAATGAAATATTAACCCAATTCAAACATCTCTGAGCAATGCGTTTGGCGTGTAATATACGCGGAGATAAGGAATACTCCGCCTTTAGGAATGTAAGCGCGATAACTCGATAGCACAGAGGCACGAGATGACACGGGGATATAATTTTATATCGTAAACTTATTTGATGTAGATCCCAGTGAAACTTTAAGACGACTGTCACATGTCTTCCTTTACTTCGTCCTCAGCGCAGATAAAAGTATCCGAGCATATCAACATTGTGCTATCACTTTTAGACTCGACATATCACCGGCGCACTCGTATCAATCAACGTGTTTTCACGTAACAATCCACGTGTACATGCCTTTGAATAATTCCCCGTTACATTTCTTCACTGTACGCATTTTACGGCGGGATTAACGATAATAATTATCCGTCCCGAAGGTGCCAACTCAACGTGCGCATATGCCTGTTGGTTTCAGTACAACATGCTGTCCCTGAATTAATTTTAATGTATGCACGTGCTGTAACAACTTGTTTACGTTGCTGGAGTGAATTGAGATTGTTAAAGATCAGACTGGATAATGAGGTAGGCGAAGCTCTAGAAGCGTTAGAACACGGGCTGTGCCTGATGAACATGGCGCTTATGCTAATATCAGGTGCTCTTGAAATAGCAAGTATATACGAATTTCGAGGCATACCAGCTTTTGCAACGGTATCAGGCTCGGGTTCTGAGAATTCTTTTCTCATAGTCCACATGTACTCGTTATAATCCTGCTTAATGCTAGTACTGGAGGATGCGATGACTTTGTAACCGAGCACTTCTAAAGCGGTCAATATTATGCAGGGGTGCTGCAAATACACTATCGTCGAGTCATCGCAATATCCTATAGAGGAGAAGCGACCCAACTGCTCTATGTCGGCCGCTATAACATAATTGAACATTAACTTCACACCTGAAATCTCTCCCAGCGTTTCTAGCCGCGATTCGCCGCCGAGTGTGCCAATTTACCCGAGCAACGACACAGACCAAGCGATCCCGGAGCCTCCGCTACGACGGCAGCGAAGCTGCAAGTTGGAGACAGAGATGGCCGATCTACGTCTACCGCTGACTCGCTCTAAAGCCCTTGTGTCCACGATCCAAGAACTGCGTCCAAGTTCTAGTTCCGAGAAATGTGTAGCCAATCAACTTGCATCTTTTACGGTAGAGCTGCTAGGTGATCGGCTATGCATCTCTCGAAACTGGAACTAGGATCAGACTTAATACATTCGTAGCGACTCTTGGACAGTCTCCGTAGATTTCTAAGCTGGAGTGAGAGAGCAGTAGATTCGAAACAGCTTTCTCACACTCCCGGCTCCACTCCGCGGGCGGAATGCTTGGTCCGTTATACACGTTACGTCTGCTATCTCGCGACGCTATTTTATCTTTACGTCTATTTTATCTAGTGAAGATTACTAAGGAAAACGTGACACACCGAGTTCTCGAATATGACTCACGTGCCGCGTAATCCAATTGAAAAGTACTTGAAAAAGCGAAGCGTGTACCGTGTATAGAGTTGAACGTACGAGTGTATTTGAACAGAGGTGGTGTTTTTCGTACCTTTAAGACCTGACACTAAAACCCTCCAGGGATACTTATGACTGTACGACGCTAGGTTACCACGTACTAGAATGTATGGCATCTGTAATAGTCGGCTAAGACAATCTGTAATAGACGACAGCCTATGAACACATATTCAGATAAGTGTGTCAGACCTCTCCTGCTGATCTGATCTAATAGTGGCAATTATTACCGTGTGCTAACTAACTGCTGCAATTTGGCGCGCGCTCTTACACTCTAGGAGTCTTCGCTTATCGACTTAATTTGTAGCAATTGGTCACAAATGAACTTAAACTCGGTCCAGAGAGTTTGCAAAAATCCTCATTGCGACGCGCGATTTATTCTTATTGCAAAATTGACAGGCCAATCACACTTGTCGATCGATATCGCCCGGGAAGTAAAACAAAACCACCTGGGAAGAGGTGACATAGCTGAACAAACGAAAGCTGCGCTCCGGCGAGGCAGATTAAACGAGAATGACAAGCTTCCAGAGATTCTTTTCGGGAGATTCAGGTATTTCGGGAATGGAGGCCAACGACCCCCGGCGAGTTTGCCGAATGCTCATCACAAAGGGCCAACCTTTAGGGTCTATTCAGACAAATTTCTCTCCTTATGCATGCACTTACGGCCCAATCCAATTCTTTGTACACAGAGGAGAGCCTCCTGTTACGAGATAGGCTTTTAATATGAGACAGCAAGTTTTCAACGTGCAAATTCAATCGCAATCTTTTCTTGCGACACGATCTAACAGTGAATCTTCCACTAAACAGATTTCGCTCCAAGGGCAATAAATTCGTGGTGGAATCGACCGACGGCGGCTATTAATTTAACGGAAACCCCGCTATCCCATATTAGGATCCTATCTCATAACAGCGGACTTTCCCATGTTTGTGCACCTTGCAAGTCTGTCTGGCTAGACCCTTAGTTCACTTAATCTCGCAATCGCTTCGTAATCACCGTGCGTAACGCGTTGCGGGGTAAAAAAACGTCGAAACGCACATTTTTTTAAAATCCCAAGCGACGCGCAAACGAATGGACCATCTATTTGCAAGCTCGCGCAACCCGCGGTTGGAAAACGCGAGCGTCTCTGATCGATTTGTTCGAAATGTCGGACACAGGTGTCACGAGCCTTTCGAAGCGCACACCTTTGCGAAGCGCATACTCCCGTTTCGCGAGGATCGAGCGTAGCCGAATGTTATAGTGTCAAATGTGACTCAGAAAAAAAAGTTCGCTCCGTCCCGACACATGCGCCGTGCAAGCTCTCCCCTATTAATGCTTATATGTATATTGGAATCTTACCGACAAGCGAAGAGGATCGAAGCTCGGAGTAAACGAGCGCTTTACGAAGTTACACGCCCCTTTCGGCGATACAAGCTGATACAAGCTCGCAGCAGTCGGCCGCGTGCGTGATATCGACTGTCCTATCCTTTCTTGCGCGCCGTCTCTCTATCCGAATAAGCGGGTTAATTTACCTGGAGAATCGCTTCTACCGTGACGCGTCTGGAGTGACAGAGGGAAGTAAGCGCGCGCGCAAGTACGCAGTATTGTACGCGATGCCAGGCCAGCCGGGCACGAACGCGGGAGACGAGCTAGACGCGGAACGTGGCGTCAAGTTGGCAGCGCGAGGGAGAGGCGTTCCGATTGGCCACAGACTAGCGACTGCCGGCTCGGATTGGATTGGGATTGGCGATTGACGATTGTCCTCTAGCCAATGAGAGTCGACCAAATCGCTGGCTGCTTTGCTCTCATTGGCTAGAGGATAATCGCCAATCGCCAATCCCAATCCAATCCGCGTCGACAATTGCTAGTCTGATTTGGCCGCAGCAACACAGATAAAATATTTTTGCAGGACGCACAAAAAATGTTCGAAGACCCCGCGTAAAGCCTCCGCTACAATGATTCTCGGTTCTGTCTACAATGGTCGTAGTCGTAAGAATAATCGACTGCGATTA